>NC_083590.1:55815323-56067823 GCF_027579695.1 Neoarius graeffei
CACAAAGCACAGGAACGCCATGAAGACATGGTGTGTGAAGATTGGAGTGAAGAACTCAAGTGTCCTGCACAGAGCCAGGACTGAACTCAACCCCAGTGAACACCTTTGGGATGAACTGGAACACAGACTGCACCCCAGATCTCACACAGAAATACTCATTTCAACAAGTCTCCATCACTGTTCTGTCTAAATTAAGCAGTGACCAAGTGTTTTATACGTTTGTGTTAACAGGCTCAGTAACCTTGTCTGCAAAACTGCTAAAATGCTGAGAATGCAGCTTGTGCACATGTTGGTTACTGTACATCAACAATTTAAGGTGAATTGTAAGAATGATCAACTTGTCACATACACGCACATGATATTTTTCAGGCTTGATTCTCATCTTTCCACAGATTTACTGATTTTCTTCTATGCTAAACCACAGGGTCTTTTTGCTATAAATAATCTGTGGGGAAAGACTGTGTGAAGCCTGCATCACTGGTGAAGCAAAGGACCTTCAGCATGCAAAGCCAGGACCAATCATCAGGATTAAAATGAGTATTTATCAGGATCACAATGGAAATTCCATGATAACAGGCAAATGTACTGCTCAAACATGCACACAGCGTCAGAGTGAACTCTCTTACTGTAAACTTGTGATGGCAGACAAAGTTATTAAAAGACAGTGAAGCACACAAAGCACAGTGACAGACTGAAAAATGGATGAGCATATACCCTCAGCTTTTTATTTTATCTCTCTCTCCCTGGTCATGCTATTGGTCCCAATTATGTTGCACAAGGGGTAGAACTGAAACATCCTTGCATGTACCCAGTACTATACCTTTTGATTTCCTAAAGTTAACACATCACAGGGAGTGAGAGCTGAATGGGACTGAGTGCACCTTATGTAGGCATCTGAATGAAGCAACAAGAAGGCTCTTCTGCATCATATAAGAAGATGGTGTAAAAACTCAACGTTTCTAAAACTCACTTTACCTCAGGTTGTCAATAACCCAAGCACAGTAAACACACTTTCCTTGTGGCAAAACTTGAAAATTTCAGCAGAATCGGAACACCGGTTACAGAGGCAACTGAAATTCCGTATGCGACATTATTGTTTACGGAAAATAGTCGAATGAACTTTGGTCAAATGACACATCTTAAAATTCAGTGTTTCAGAAGTCTGTGTATTACACCTATACATGTTAGACTCCACCTTCTCAGAGAGCCTTTTGAACAACTCTAGTTCTTACCTGTTGGGACACAGCAGCCTACTAGATATAACTTGTTTATGGAAAATGTCGCACACGGAACCATGGGTTTGCATTGCATCTGGTGAGACTGACATTCAACATGCGGTTTGAATCTTACTCCACATTTAAACTATCAACAGTTAGGTCCAACCAACTATCAACAGTCCAACCAACAAGAAATTTAGAGGCAATGCCAAACAGGCAAAAACTATGAACAGTTCCCACCTGGTCCTAGAACACGGCATGTAATATGGCACCTGGCCAAATGTGAGGCTGTGGTCACCTGGAAATAGATGAGAAAAATTAAAAAATTGTGATATACCCAAGCTAGTCCTGTATGAACACTATTAGGACATCATGTGCTTTTGGTGATAAATATCTAAACATGATCTAATGGTAGCTTAGACATGACATTTTTTGGAGTGAGACCAATAGTGTGACCAGGGCCTTATACATACTTGTATATCACACACACACGGGAAATAAAGAATTTTAAGCAGACTGTCACAGGACAGAAAAATCTGAAATGTTGTCTGTCCATCCAAATTTCAGTTTGTCCAAATGACGGGCCAAAGCCCCAGAACAATGCAGCTGGGGGTCCAGGGCCCAATTTAGGGCCCTGGGAGCTGAAGGGCTTTAGATGGCTTCTCCGCTATTTCCAGGCACGTTTTTGTGATCTTCAAAGGCCAAATTACATTCGACATTAGTTGCTAATTACACTACAAATTGAATATAATTTATGCGAAAATGTCAGAAGATTCAAGAAAAACATGTTTAAAGTTCTACCCAAGAAAACAGTAGCACACACAGGTCAGTTCCATGCCTAGAAAAAAGTATGAGGGGCCAAGGATGCTCCATTAAGTTACAACTTACTGGTCCTCATATATAGGTACTATAATAACACTCGTGAAACATTATGTCAACAATGAATTTTTATACCATCTCATTATCTCTAGCCGCTTTATCCTGTTCTACAGGGTCGCACATAGACACAGACAACCATTCACACTCACATTCACACCTACGGTCAATTTAGAGTCACCAGTTAACCTAACCTGCATGTCTTTGGACTGTGGGGGAAACCGGAGCACCCGGAGGAAACCCATGCGGACACGGGGAGAACATGCAAACTCCGCACAGAAAGGCCCTCTATAAGAAATTTAGTAATTAACAAATACAACTATTCTTACATAATAGGAGTTAAAATTTTGAGTCCAAGATTCCAAGTAACTTTGGAACAAAATTATTTAAAAATGACTAAACTAGACATGGTCATATCATTTGGCATTCAGACTAAAACCTGCTCCACTAGAACTTAGAAAATAAAAACTCTTAAGACATAAATCTCTATTCTATAACACATATGACTGAATGTCATTCTTATTATAAATGAATGAAAGCACATCACCACCACCACTGACTGGCAGTTTGGCACGGAGCATAATACTGTACTGCAAAGTTTCATGTAAACTGAACTCTTAAATCAACCGACTGGATCAATCAGATACTGTCGACCCTAAAACACTAGTTCAACTGCCTCGTGCAATAAAAACAAGAGTGAACACTGAGTGGATTATTACTGTCTTATTTAGTGTGCCACTCGGAAGAGGGACGGGCCTGTAAAGTTTGGCGGGGCTAGGACCATTGGTGGCAGAGTTATGAATTTTTAAAGTTGGGCCTGTGGGGGCCCCTGTTTTACAGGCCGTGTTACGACAATGTATTCGCCCAGCGTAACGTTTGGAAGAAAACTGGAAGTGGATTAGATCCATATCTTTACAAATTTTTCATGGGCCATCCGGTTTGATGCTTTTGAAATACAGACTGACGGAACATGAAAATTACCGGTCAGTGTCCACCGGTCCGGCCTCATTTCCCACACTGTTTATGTACGTACGCACGCACACACAAAATATAGTGTAGCTGTAGTTCATATCCTCAGACAGCAGCACTACCCCTGCAGCTGGGTTGTTAGTTAATACAACTGAAGTACGGTCTCTCCATCGAGAGTCTACATTTAGTGATGCATACTGTATTTGCAGCTTTCTTACGTCAATGCCCCAGGACTGTTTTACATAAAACCACAACTCTGCCCATCTTGTGCGAATCCTCTCTGAACCCAGCCTGGTGCAGTGCTGAATCAGGAGTCGCACCATTTCACCTAGTCCCAGCAAACTTCCTTACCAAGCCATTAGTAATGTCCAAGTAATGCCTCATGCTTGCTGAAAGGTAGACCACTGCAGAGGAAGATGCTTTTAGGGCTGAACCAAAGTGTGCCCTTTTCCCCAATCATATTTTATAGATCAGGATCATAGTAGATTGGGACACTGGTGAGCTTAATAACTGGTTCTCTCTCCATCAGTCCATCTATCCATCACAGCCAAAGGTCTCAAGGTTTTGGAAGCAGAAACTACAATTAACATCTAAAAAACAGCTGTGTGCACATATCTTATATTTAAAAGAGTGCAGAATGTGGCTGGCCTGAGAAGCCATGTGTCCAGGACCTGGACTATTAAAAGTCTAAAATCTATTGTCCAAGGAGTGTTCATTTTTTATCCCATTGAAACATTGTACATGGTGAAACTGCCATAAAAGCTGGGCTTCACCGGACATGGCGAGCAGGGACATTAAAATGAGCTCAGGGTGCTGTGAATTGGTCTGTTCTGAATTTTAAAATTCAAAAGTAATGATTATTTGATTAATAATCCAACAATTGGTGTAATTAAAAACAGGTTACATTCAAAGGGTAAGATTATGCAACGTTTATTGTTACCACCTTTGATAGTACAGTAATTTGCTATTTTGATAGGAGCTTGTTGTTGATTCTAAGATTCCTGTTCTTGGCTGCAGGAGTGGAACCCAATGTGTTCTTCTGCTGTTGCATGCTGAGATGCTTTTCTGCTCACCACGGTTGTAAAGAGTGATTATATGAGTTACTATATCCTTCCTGGCAGCTCGAACCAATCTGTCCATTTCCCTCTGACCCTCTCTTATCAACAAGTCGTTTGTTTCCACCCACAGAACTGTCGCTCACTCACTCAGTGTTTTTTGTTTTCTGCACCATTCTGTGTAAACTCGAGACTGTTGTGTGTGAAAACCCCAGGAGATCAGCAGTTTCTGAAATACTCAAACTACCAGTCCATCTGGCTCAAACCAACACCCATACCACAGTGAAAGAAAGTCACACTTTGAGATCACAATTTTTCCCATTCTGATGTTTGAAGTGAACATTAACTGAAGCTCTTGATTTGTATCTGCGTGATTTGATGCATCGTGCTGCTGTCGAGGGATCGGCTGATTACAGAACTGCAGAAAACAGCAGGTAGATGGGTGCTCCTAATAAAGTGGCCAGTGATTGTAGAGTATGTGCTTCAGTAACAAGCCTTGTTTTAAAAACCACTGCTATTTAAGATGTCAAAACATTAATTGAATACCAAACTGCTTTTACAAATCGATCAGTAACCTGTAGGCTATGAATAAATAACTGGCTGTAATGCAGGACCGGGTTACACTGTAACAGGCAGCAGCTTTGTGAGGCCAACCGTAATCTGCACAGTCAAAATTCCACACATTCTCACTGTACATCTTCTGCTCCACATGATCGCACATCATAGCTTCGACACACACAGGTTGCGATACATCAGTTTCCACATGTCCCATTACAGTGAAGGCATGGCCTCGTTCCCCAACAGTGTAACAGGTGGCACAAACACGGAGTCTCACAACACACTGATTCTTTTCAAGGGCTGAATCTGGTGTTTGCTCTGAACAGACATGCTGCATCTGCTCTGTGTGTTTGGGAAAATGGCACTAGTTCACGCACATTTACTCATACAGTGGTGCTTGAAAGTTTGTGAACCTTGAGAATTTTCTAGATTTCTGCATAAATATGACCTAAAACATCAGATTTTCACACAAGTCCAAAAAGTAGATAAAGAGAACCCAGTTAAACAAATGAGAAAATATTATACTTGCTCATTTATTTATTGAGGAAAATGATCCAATATTACATATCTGTGAGTGGCAAAAGTATGTGAACCTTTACTTTCAGTATCTGGTGTGACCCCCTTGTGCAGCAATAACTGCAACTAAACGTTTGCGGTAACTGTTGATCAGTCCTGCACACCGGCTTGGAGGAATTTTAGCCCGTTCCTCCGTACAGAACAGCTTCAACTCTGGGATGTTGGTGGGTTTCCTCACATGAACTGCTCGCTTCAGGTCCTTCCACAACATTTCCATTGGATTAAGGTCAGGACTTTGACTTGGCCATTCCAAAACATTAACTTTATTCTTCTTTAACCATTCTTTCGTAGAACGACTTGTGTGCTTAGGGTCGTTGTCTTGCTGCATGACCCACCTTCTCTTGAGATTCAGTTCATGGACAGATGTCTTGACATTTTCCTTTAGAATTCGCTGGCATAATTCAGAATTCATCGTTCCATCAATGATGGCAAGCCGTCCTGGCCCAGATGCAGCAAAACAGGCCCAAACTATGATACTACCACCACCATGTTTCACAGATGGGATAAGGTTCTTATGCTGGAATGCAGTGTTTTCCTTTCTCCAAACATAATGCTTGTCATTTAAACCAAAAGTTTTATTTTGGTCTCATCCATCCACAAAACATTTTTCCAATAGCCTTCTGGCTTGTCCACGTGATCTTTAGCAAACTGCAGATGAACAGCAACGTTCTTTTTGGAGAGCAGTGGCTTTCTCCTTGCAACCCTGCCATGCACACCACTGTTGTTCAGTGTTCTCCTGATGGTGGACTCATGAACATTAGCCAATGTGAGAGAGGCCTTCAGTTGCTTAGAAGTTACCCTGGGGTCCTTTGTAACCTTGCCGACTATTACACGCCTTGCTCTTGGAGTGATCTTTGTTGGTCGACCACTCCTGGGGAGGCTAACAATGGTCTTGAATTTCCTCCATTTGTACACAATCTGTCTGACTGTGGATTGGTGGAGTCCAAACTCTTTAGAGATGGTTTTGTAACCTTTTCCAGCCTGATGAGCATCAACAATGCTTTTTCTGAGGTCCTCAGAAATCTCCTTTGTTCGTGCCATGATACACTTCCACAAACATGTGTTGTGAAGATCAGACTTTGATAGATCCCTGTTCTTTAAATAAAACAGGGTGCCCACTCACACCTGATTGTCATCCCATTGATTGAAAACACCTGACTCTAATTTCACCTTCAAATTAACTGCTAATCCTAGAGGTTCACATACTTTTGCCACTCACAGATATGTAATATTGGATCATTTTCCTCAATAAATAAATGACCAAGTATAATATTTGTCTTATTTGTTTAACTGGGTTCTCTTTATCTACTTTTAGGACTTGTGTGAAAATCTGATGTTGTTTTAGGTCATATTTATGCAGAAATATAGAAAATTCTAAAGGGTTCACAAACTTTCAAGCACCACTGTATGTGATATGACAGGGATGCAGGAACTTCAGGTCTTTGTTTGTAGTTGGTCATGTTTGACTTCCTTGCTAACATTATAACAGGATGTGAAAGTGCAACTTCGATCTGCTTTCACCTCGCTTCACCAGAAACTGCTGTATCAGAAGGAATGTGACCAGACAGGATCATCTGGACTACACACACACACACAGTTTCAGCCATGTTCCTTTTAACACTGTGTCTCTTCACTCAACTATACCAAGTTTATTTAATTCGGTTCTCTGACTGTTTCAGTTTTACAAAAGGAGCCTTTCGTGCCAAAAATCAGCATGTTATGGGTGTAATGATACAGCTTAATGTTTATTAAAAAAGAGTCATGTTTATTTTTGCTGTATACTTTAAAATAAATAAATAAATAAATAAGGGCGGCACGGTGGTGTAGTGGTTAGCGCTGTCGCCTCACAGCAAGAAGGTCCTGGGTTCGAGCCCCGGGGCCGGCGAGGGCCTTTCTGTGTGGAGTTTGCATGTTCTCCCCGTGTCCGCGTGGGTTTCCTCCGGGTGCTCCGGTTTCCCCCACAGTCCAAAGACATGCAGGTTAGGTTAACTGGTGACTCTAAATTGACCGTAGGTGTGAATGTGAGTGTGAATGGTTGTCTGTGTCTATGTGTCAGCCCTGTGATGACCTGGCGACTTGTCCAGGGTGTACCCCGCCTTTCGCCCGTAGTCAGCTGGGATCGGCTCCAGCTTGCCTGCGACCCTGTAGAAGGATAAAGCGGCTAGAGATAATGAGATGAGATGAGATAAATAAATAAATAAAAAATCACACGTGTTCTTATACCCCAACAATGTGTCAAAGCCATATTGTCTGCTCCTCCACCACAGGCTCTATTTATCTTCGAAATATACACCAGAGTAATGAACTGCAAACGTGGGACTACAAAAGCATACAGAAAACTCCGTCTGGTTCCTCCTGGAGTTTACTTACTCTACATCTCAGTTCTCAGTCTACATCCACGTTAATACGGTTTAATTTTAAAATGCATTGCGTTCACACCGTTCAGGAATTTTCGCCCCGAAAACAGACTTTTAGAAACGCCCCTGGCCTCGTTTTAGTGTGAACGGGTGAAAATGGAGACATTTGGAAACGATGATGCAGACAGCCACGCTCACTTCCTGACTGTGTCTCATCAATCCTTCCCTGATTCATCACGCTCCCGTCACGTGACCCTTTTCACCCGCATGCCCAGTGTGCATGAAAGGTCACGTGATGCTTTTTCAGACGTGGACAGAGGTTATTTCTGATGTTTCTGAAATGCTCGTCTAGTCTTCAAACTCAAAACGTATTAATGTGGACACGGCCTCAACGACCACCGTCGCCCGTCAAACCCAGCACTCTTACCTACAACTAGTTGTAGAACTTTTTCTACTTTTACAATAAATAAAAGTTATAGTATCCAGTTTTGTCAGCCATTCTCCTTTGAGCGGACACTAAATGTTACTTGGAATCTTCTTGTTTAAGCAACACGGTCATTTATAGATCAGTCCAAAGATCAGGTCAGAACTTATTTCTAAAATAATTCCAAACCACTGTGTCTGAATTAGCACAGCCTGTGCAACAATGACTTGGGTGATGTGGACACTTATAACCATTCCACTACTATAAAATTCAGCCTGTGACATAGCTGATAGTTTACAGCTTAGACAAACTTACAGTACTACTATTTTGACTTCCTGTTTATTTTGTAAATAATCATTAGATTAGTCAATTATCCAGAAAATAGGCAGATTGCTCAATTTGTTGCAGGTAATTGACATTCATTCTCTCTCTCTCTCCACATTTTAATTGCATCATACTAATCCAGCAGGTTGGTGTGTGTATATTAGTCATCGCAATAGCAGTGCTCCTGCTGTAGAGTCTCAGCGTTGATCAAACACAAACTCAGCTTTTTAAAAATGTTAAACTACACTCCAACAGCTTAACACAGAATGCACATAAAATAAGTCTGACTGGAAGCTAAAAAAGCCATTTAAATCTGTGTGACCTTACACTCGCTGAAGGTTAAATCGCACATGCTTAACCGAACACGTCATTTCTAATACAGTACATTTAAACAACAACAAAGGTTTCAGTACGGAGATGAGATGTATTGTATTTTACCAGGCCAATATTTTAGCTCTCAAAAACATCTGTACGTGCGTGTAATCCCCTTATCTGTAGATTTTTATTTCTGGATTATTGTGCAGAATGATGCAGTGCTGCACACTGGTGCATACTGTACACATACGAGTGTATACGGCTCTCTCATATACAGTGGCATGCAAAAGTTTGGGCACCCTTACTGAAAACATCTGTTACTGTGAATAGTTAAGTGAGCAGAAGATGAACTGATCACCAAAAGGCATAAAGGTAAAGACGACACATTTCTTTTCAGCGTTTTCTGCAAGATTTGTGTATTATTTTTGTTTTGTACAATTGGAGAGTGAAAAAAGAAAAGGAACACCATGCGAAAGTTTGGGCACCCCAATACATTTGAGTTCTCAGGTAACTTTTACCAAGGTTCCAGACCTTAATTAGCTTATTGAGCTGTGGCTTGTTCAAATTCTTCGTTAGGAAAGGTCAGATGATGCAGATTTCAAAGCTGTATAAATTCTCTGACTCCTCAAACTTGTCCCTAAAATCAACAGCCATGGGCTCCTCTAAGCAACTCCCTCGCATTCTGAATAATGAAATAATTGAAGCTCACAAAGCAGGAGAAGGCTACAAGAACATAGCAAAGTGTTTTCAGGTAGCTGTTTCCTCAGATCGTAATGTTCTTAAGAAATGGCAGTTAACAGAAACAGTGGAGATCAAGGTGAGGTCTGGAAGATGAAGAAAACTTTCTGAAAGAACTGCTCGTTGGATTGCTAGAAAGGTAAATAAAAACCCGTTTGACTGCAAAAGACCTTCAGAAAGATTGAGCAGACCCTGGAGTGGTGGTGCACTGTTCTACTATACAGCGACACCTGAACAAATATGGCCTTCATGGGAGAGTCATCAGAAGAAAATCTTTCCTGCATCCAAGCCACAAAATTCAGCGTCTGAAGTTTGCAAATGAACATCTAAATAAGCCTGATGCATTTTGGAAACAAGTCCTGTGGACTGATGAAATCAAAATAGAACTTTTTGGCCACAATGTGCAAAAGTATGTTTGGAGAAAAAAGGGTGCCAAATTCCAGGAAAAGAACACCTCTCCGACTCTGAAGCATGGGTGTGGATCCATCATGCTTTGGGGTTGTGTTGCAGCCAATGGCACAGGGCACATTTCATTGGTCGAGAGGAGCATGGATTCAAATAAATACCAGCAAATTCTGGAAGCAAACATCACACCATCTGTAAAAAAGTTGAAGTTAAAAAGAGGATGCGTCCTACAATAAGACGATGATCCAAAACACACCTCAAAATCTACAATGGAACACCTCAAGAGGCACAAGCTGAAGGTTCTGCCCGGGCCCTCACAGTCCCCTGACCTAAACATCATTGAAAATCTGTGGATAGATCTCAAAAGAGCAGTGCATGCAAGACAGCCCAAGAAACTTGTAGAACTGGAAGCCTTTTGCAAGGATGAATGTGTGAAAATCCCCCAGGTAAGAACTGAAAGATTATTAGCTGGCTACAAAAAAAGTATTTACAAGCTGTGATACTTGCCAAAGGGGCTGTTACTAAGTACTGACCATGCAGGGTGCCCAAACTTTTGCTTCGGGCCCTTTTCCTTTTTTGTCATTTTGAAAATGTAAAAAGATGAAAATAAATTTTTTTTTTTGCTTAAACTATAAAGGGAATGAGTCGTCTTTAACTTTATGCCTTTTGGAGATCATTTCATCTTCAACTTGCTTAACTGTTCACAGTAACAGCAATTTTGACCAGGGGTGCACAAACTTTTGCATACCACTGTACAAGTGAAGGAAAGTAGCTGAACACAATCTCTTCTGAGAGTCATTAAACATTTTTTCTTTAACAGACAGACAATGTACTGTAAATGTGAGCAGGTTTTAGTTGCTTATTTAATTAAAGGGGAACTGAAGTCATTTTTAAACTTGCTTTATTCCTTAATTAACCTGTTATTCAATTATGCTTTCAATTGTAGTAACCTTATATTGTGACTCGTATTGGCAACTAATTGCAATTAAATTTTATACTTATCGGCCTATTCGGTTTTTAGCCGTGTTGAATTTAGTTCGTTTGGTCCACGGCAGGCGTCGCTTATCCGCGCGATCTTCACGAGACTTGTGCGAGACTTCGAAACGTGAAGTGTCAGTGCCGCCATTTTGAAAACTGTTTTTCAAATGAAATATTCCACAAAAACGAGTTTAAATGATGATTACTGCCTATTTTTTTCAAACTTTCCTGATTGCTATCAAAACGAACAAAACTTCCGGCTTGATTACATCAGCATTCGAAAGAGGGCGCGCGCGTCTTTTGATAACGTTGGCAGATGTCCGTCGCTTTGATTTCCGCTGTACGTTTTGCTTCCATCCTACGATGTCTCGCACAGGTCTCAGCGAATCTCGTTTACGGCTATTGCTTTGACATATGGACTGACATATTACAGAGCATATTTCAAACACTAACTTGCTATAGCAGCGACAAAATAGCGATCAAACATGCATTCCTATATTTAATAAAATGAGAAATAGAATGGATAAAAAATTTGCCTTCAGCTCCCTTTAATAGCAGCTTTCTCTTTTAATTTTAGTATAAATATTAGAGCAAATGGTAACATTAGAGCAGTCAATATTTCCACTTTTAAAGAGAATTGATGGTGTACAGGCCACGCCTCCTCACCGCCACGCCTCCTCACCGCCACGCCTCCTCACATTATAAAAACTGTGTGGAATAAATAGATGTTTGTATTTCTCTCTCATATATATTCATTCAACTATGGAACATCTGGAGTATACTGTATATTTATATTTGCTAAAACACACCAAGTTACACAAAAGTTGTAATTCTCGCAGTGAAAGGAAAAGCCTGGCAGGGAGCTGTCAGTGTGGGAGTAAAGAGCCCGGAGCCGCAGCGGGCAGGCCGGCCTGGAGAGCCGCGCTGGGCTCAGAGCAGGACAGACAGCGGGGGGCTGCGAGTTCTGTGTCAAAACAGTTTAACTGTGAAACATTCAGTAAAAAATACAGATTTAAAAGCCAAGTCTGTCTCTCGGGGGAGAGAGAGAGAGAGAGAGAGCCTTCTGTAAGCCGCTGTAGCTACAGCACTGCGCTGCTGCTGGAACACAAGCAGAAAGTAACAGGTGCTCCCTCTCCTCTCCTCTCCTCTCCTCCGCCCCCCGACCAGAGCGGGCGCTATCTGCCTGTACTGTACCTGAGAGTAAACACCCGAGTCCGGCTTCCTGCCGCGCGGCTCAGAGCTGCTCCAGTCCCGGGTTCAGCACACGGCGCTCAGTGTCACCGCGGCTCCCTCACTGTACACACGGAGCGGCTTCCCGGGGCACCTATCAACAACCTGTTGCACTGGCGTCAGCCAACCTCTCCATCGCCCCGCCCCCGATGGCTCCAATTGGTTAGAAATGTCTCGTGGCCTGCCCTCAAACGCACGCTATTGGCCGGGAGCACGTGCCAATCAATCCGAACATTTCAGCTTATTATCTAGTAACCGGGAGAGAGAGAGAGAGAATAAACGAATGAGTAAGAGGGAGTGAATAAAAGAGAGAGAGAATATGAGTGAGTGAGAGAGAGACAGAGCGAGTGAGTGAGAGAATAAATGAATGTGTGAGTGAAAGAGAATGAGTGAGAGAGTGACTGGGTGAGGGAGTGAATAAGAGAGAGAATATGAGAGAGTGTGACAGAGTGAGTGTGTGAATGGGTGAGAGGGAGTGAATAAGAGAGAATATAAGTGAGAGAGAGACAGTGACAGAGCGAGTGAGTGAAAGAGAATAAGTGAGAGAGTGACAGAGCGAGTGAGTGAAAGAGAATAAGTGAGAGAGTGACAGAGTGAGTGAGTGAAAGAGAATGAGTGATAGAGTGAGTGAGTGAAAGAGAATGAGTGATAGAGTGAGTGAGTGAAAGAGAATGAGTGATAGAGTGAGTGAGTGAGTGACAGAGTGAGTGAGTGAGTGAGTGAGAGAAAGAGAATAAGTGAGTGAGTGACAGAGTGACAGAGAATAAGTGAGAGAGTGACAGAGTGAGTGAGTGAGTGAGTGAGTGAGTGAAAGAGAATAAGTGAGTGACAGAGTGAGTGAGTGAGTGAGTGAAAGAGAATAAGTGAGAGAGTGACAGAGTGAGTGAGTGAGTGACTGAGTGAGAGTGAGTGAGTGAAAGAGAATAAGTGAGAGAGTGACAGAGTGAGTGAGTGAGTGAGTGAGTGACAGAGTGAGTGAGAATAAGTGAGAGAGTGACAGAGTGAGTGAGTGAGTGAGTGACAGAGTGAGTGAGTGAGTGACAGAGTGAGTGAAAGAGAATAAGTGAGAGAGTGACAGAGTGAGTGAGTGAAAGAGAATAAGTGAGAGAGTGACAGAGTGAGTGAGTGAGTGAGTGAAAGAATAAGTGAGAGAGTGACAGAGTGAGTGAGTGAGTGAGTGAGAGAATAAGTGAGAGAGTGACAGAGTGAGTGAGAATAAGTGAGAGAGTGACAGAGTGAGAGAGTGACAGAGTGAGTGAGTGAAAGAGAATAAGTGAGAGAGTGACAGAGTGAGTGAAAGAGAATAAGTGAGAGAGTGACAGAGTGAGTGAAAGAGAATAAGTGAGAGAGTGACAGAGTGAGTGAAAGAGAATAAGTGAGAGAGAGTGACAGAGCGAGTGAGTGAGAGAATGAGTGAGAGAGAGCATGAGAATGGCTGAAAGCCTCGTTTAAAGCCTTTAATTTTCTGTAAAGCTGCTTTGCAACGTCTATTGTTAAAAGTGCTGTACAAGTAAACTTAACATGTTTACTTAACTCATTATGGTTAATTTCTCAGTTTATATGTTTAAAATATTTAATTTTCTGTAAAGCTGCTACGGAACAATGTCTATTGTTTAAAACAATACAAATAAACTGACTTGACTTGAGCTGCATGAACTCCACAAGTTTATGCAAAACCTGATGATCCATTTAGATGAAATCCATCTCATCACATGCTTCAACAGATGAGATTAGACACGAGGGAAATGCGACCTTCTGTACAAAGTAGTTAACATGATCATCACACATTTGCTTAAGTTTAAATAGGGACATACACTCACTGGCCACTTTATTAGGAACAACCATCCACCTGCTGTCTTCTAATCAGCCGATCCCTTGACAGCAGCACAATGCATAAAATAATGCAGTTACAAATCAAGAGCTTCAGTTAAATGTTCACGTCAATCATCAGAACGGGAAAAATTGTGATCTCAAAGTGTGACTTTCTTTCACTGTGGTATGGGTGCTGGTTTGAGCCAGATGGACTGGTTTGAGTATTTCAGAAGCTGCTGATCTCCTGGGGTTTTCACACACAGCAGTCTCTAGAGTTTACACAGAATGATGTGAAAAACAATAAAACAGTGAGTGTAGTGAGAGTTCTGTGGGTGGAAACAAACACCTTGTTGATAAGAGAGGTCAGAGGAAAATGGCCAGATTGGTTCGAGCTTTTTTTCCAGGAAGGTACTCATAGTAACTCATATAATCACTCTTTACAACCGTGGTGAGCAGAAAAGCATCTCAGCATGCAACAGCAAAACAACACATTGGGTTCCACTCCTGCAGCCAAGAACAGGGATCTTAGCATCAACAACAAGCTCCTATTAAAGTGGCCAGATTTGGGGGGGGGGGGGGGATATATTTCAGCTCTAAAAACTTTTGAAAGGTAGGGTTTTTTTTTCGAGGTTAACTGAAATAATTTTCCTCAGTTAATTTGAAAAATCCATCTATTTAAAAAAAAAAAAAACGGGTGTAAAATCCAGCATTAATCAGACGTTAAAGTTTGAATGCAACTCCACCGAAGCCTGAGTAATATGTCCATGCATAGCCCAACCTGCATGCACAGCACTAACCAGTCTATCATCATTATATCCCTGGTGTGCGATATGGTTCTCAATTACCACATCCCACTCTGTCATCAGCAGCCTGGACTTTTTCTCTCCAGGGATGTAAGAGCATTTCTTATACTGTAGCATACGTTACTGATCCAACTAAGCAGTCACTTACTGTACTGTATGTGAGCTACATTCAGTCAAAGGACACTTGCATCTAAAATTCAGCAGACTACAAGTGTTGTCCCTCACCACTAATGCCTAATGTAAAGTGGAGCTCACAAACAGCAGATGTAGACCTACAAAGTGCATCTAACACAATGGTCACCAAGTGTAGGTGCATGGTACACGTACTCAAGCAGGTGTACATTAAGTGGATAGCTTCTTGCATTCCTGAGCTTTGAAATATTACGAGATGCACCCTGTGCTGTTCTTTTTTCAGTACTTTTGAAAAGTGCCACATCGTGGCCTTGAGATTCCTGTCTTTAATGATTTAATGTGAATTTCTAAAGTGTACCACATTGAGATATTTAAACAGTAAGGATAGTGAAGCACTGTGTCTTTCAGATAAAATGTGTGATTAGAAATTTGTATTCAAAACACTAGTAAGACTGCGTTTCATACTATACAAGACAACCTTCACACCAGAATACAACAGATAAAATAATAAAAAATATTTAATTGTGAGGTACTGTAATAATGAATAACATCCAAGGATGTGAAAATGTTTTCAAAGAAGACACACCATCACAGAATGACAAATGTAAAACTTAGGATATTTCTGAAATCCTAAAATACAAGAAGAAAACAACCTGTAGTATTACTTACACACTGGAGCAGATTCAAATCCTGTTATTTGACATTTATATCATTTGGAAGGTGCTAAGGTAGTGGAAATTAATTGAACATGAGCCATGCATTTGAAAGAAGGATATTGCATTAACTTCATGACTTGGTTTACTGGGTAGTCAAACCCAAATTTAATGCAACAATAGTCTACAAAAATGGCAAGTAAAAATGTGAAGACATTTTCCTTTACTTCTTTCACATCACCTTACTTCTGCCCTCCTCAAACATTACTGCACAATCCTGGACAACAGGGGGCACTAGAGTAAGCACACTAGAGTAAGACATCAGTACAAAAAAAAAAAATTGTTAAGAAAAAGGCAACCTGGACAGAAATGTGGAAACAAGAAGATATCATCAGCAACAGAAACATGAGCTGATACTGGATTTGATTTCATTGTTATTTGGTCTACTTCACACCCCTCACCGAGGCCTAAAAGGAAACAATACATTACAAACAATGGACAAATTACTGCATTTGGTTCACATGCAATCCAAAAGACTATACACATCTGATACGGTTACGTCGCACTACCCCCTAGGGAGCCAACCATCCACACACTGACCGCTCACTGTTCAGCACTCAGTTTTAAATTAAAATGGTGAATGTATACAGTATTAAGACAAAAACTTGGCAACAGCATGATTAAAAACATGTCAGGGATCTTTCTGTTCACTGATATTCATTATATACACCATTTCTCTCAAAGGTGAAGGAAGGTACTCGTTTTCTTTGGACACATCGAAATGGAAACCACGGACTAGAGGAGGTGGTGTAGGGAGACGTCGCTCGAGATTTAGATAGCAGTCGATCTGCACCAAAATATGTAGAACTGTTAAATTTGTGAGGTAGTGAGTTGTCAGTGCTATGCTGGTAGACAAACTGCTTTTGGAGGGAAAGTTTACTCTGACTGGAAACTATACCGGATTTTAATTACTGTTAAACATGACAAAATGTGTGAAAATTCTTCTGCATGTTTACAGATGTGTGCTCAATTTAAGCAATAAGAGAAACATTTTATTTTCCTCAAAACATCAGCCAAAATGTACTAGCTGATTTCTTACAGGTTGTTATGATATTCTTGGAAAACCATGCCCAAACTTTCTCCAATCATCAAGAAATGTAAGCCTTAAAAGTGCTTGTGTGGTTTGCAAGAGCACTCAACACAGGAAGTACAGAGTCCACATTTTCCATCCATTCATCGGTTTCCCGACATTTCCTACTCTGTCCACTTTCCTTAACCTACCCTACCTGCCTCTGTGTTGTTGACTGAAAGGACTAAAACAATCAATTCCTTGTTATTTACGCTTCCTTTATCATTCCCGTCCTCTCCCCCAGTCCTGGTTGCTTAGCCTTCATTAGCAGCCACCAGCTGTCCCAGGCTCTGGCGTACATATACTGCCTGAATCTCCTTGGTCTTGAGGCAGAAATCACAAGCCCATACTGCAGCACTCTCTCTGGTCAACAGACCATATGCAAGCTCAGTCAGGCCTGTGCAGTCTCTGTGGAACCAGCGTTGGCATGATGCCTCACAAAGAATGGCCTCCTGATCATCATGTACCTCTAACAAGCAGAAGCCACACTGGAACACCATGCCACTTCCTAGCTTCGGCGGGCCAGAACCCGGACCAACCGAGGGTGGAGCTTGGCCGCTGGGAAGCGGAGACTGTGTGTTAGGTGTAGAGGCTGAGTTAGATGGAGGGTTAGGGTTACTGCCACCAGTGTTGTTTAGGTTGTTTTGATTGGTATTTGGAGGTTGGTTTGTCATAGGTCCACCACCAGGAGCACTGTTCTGCTGATTGTATGGGGCAGAGCCTGGATTGGAGTTGGGTGGCGTTGGCTGCTGCTGATTGGAAGGAGTGTTGGGAGCAGGGCCACCTGCAGAGTTAACAGGAGTGTGCTGATTTGGTGGGACTTGCTGAGGTTGCGGACCGTTTAGTGGACCAGTAGGGGAGGAATTAGGATTGGGTGGAGGAGGTGCTGATGAAGGTTGCCCAGGTGTGTTGGGTGTTGATTGCTGAACATCAGGGTGACCAGGAAACCCTCCTCCAGTCTGTGGGGGTCCAGAAGCTGGGGATGGACCTGGGGTGGCATTGTTGGACGGAGGACCAGAGGGATTAAGATTTGGTGGCTGCTGAGGTGGACCTGGTGGACCACCACCTGGTCCACCCACAAAGTTTTTACCTTCTTCACTACCAGGAGTGCCCGGCCCAGGATAGGGGCCATCTTGCGAGGGAGGGAATGGTCCCTGGGGGGGCAATCCTGTGTGGCCACCTACCATATTACCTCCACCCATTCCACTCCCCATACCACCCATCATATTCATTCCTGATGGCATGCCACCCATTGGATTCATTGGGCCATGAGGAGGACCACGAGGGCCCCCAGGCATTGGAGGACTGTTGAAAGGATGACCACCTTGTCCATGTTGAGGCTGCTGCATCCCAAAGCGTGGGTGAGTAGGACCACCACCTCCAGGACCACCACCCATTCCACTAGGTGACAGTATAGGGTTAAAACCTTGCCCTGGGTGCATTGGAGGGCTGAAATTAGGCGGCATGTTAAACTGTGATGGTCCTCCTGGAGGAAAGCCACCTCCACCGCCACCACCTCCTCCTCCTCCACCTCCAAATCCAGGCATTCCTCCAAATCCAATTGGGTGATGGGGCCCCGTGTTGGGTGGTGGAGGTCCAAAAGGAGGTCTTCGTCCAGGCTGCCCACCACCTGGTCCTCCAGGGCCACCCATATAGGCCATGCCCGCTCCCATTCTGCCATAGCCTCCACCTCCCCCACCAGCCCCTGGACTTGGCAGAAAAGGTGCGCTTCCTGGACCCCCGGCTCCAGCAGGACGTGATGGTGGGCCAAAGTCATCGTCAAATGGATTTGAGGCCACAAGATGATCTACCATAGGGGTCGGAGGAGGTGCAAACTCAGAGAGGTGGGAGAAACTCGCCCCCTGTTCACAAGAGAAAAAGATGGAGACTGAATGCCCAAATCAACAGGAAGCTGTGACTTTAAATTTCAAATTGAAAATATAAATTAGATGCATAAAATCAATGAGAACTTTTTTTTAATTGTTTAGAAAATTCATAAAACAAACACTAAAAGAAAACAATGCACATGAATTAGTGTGGACCCATTAATTAATCTTCAGTAACCACTTTATCCTGGTCACATTTGTGTTGAGTCTGGAGCCTCTACTGAAAACACATACCGAGGAAACCCCCCCCAAACACACACACAAGCCCTTTTTACACAGACATTCTGCAATACTGAAGTTTTAAAAACAAAGACACCTTAATATTCCAGCTTTAGTGATTTGCATGCAACTAAAAGTCAGCATGAAGCTGCTCCAGTCTGCGTGTTTACACTGCGAGCAGGCATTCGGCAACCAGAATCGTGACGTATTGCAACAGTTCGTCGGCGTCTAGGGTGATGTATCTGTACGTCAGAAACACGAATACCCTGAGCATACCCAGTACTGCTTTCAAAACAATGGTGGGTAAACCGAGGGTTGAGCTGCTTCTGTTAGCCGTCACATTTATACCCCTCTTCAAACAAGCAGTCACTGAGCATCATATAAACTTCTGTTCAATAGTTCACGTTGAAGGGAAGCAACAGCCTCAATACATGTTTCGATCCTTTAGTTGAGCAGCTTTTTATGAGGAAAAAAAAAATAGTTACAGAAAATTGCACTCGCAAACAGGAGGGGGGGGTGTTAAGGAGGAAGACAGAAGTGGAGAGCCTTGTACAAGCAACATATCTGTGCATTCAGAATTATATTGGAGGAGAAAGAGAAGTGAAGTCTGAAGCGATGAGACAGAAAGGAGTGTGTCGTATACGGAGACATTTGAATTCACGCTGGTCTCATCTCATCTCATTATCTCTAGCCGCTTTATCCTTCTACAGGGTCGCAGGCGAGCTGGAGCCTATCCCAGCTGACTACGGGCGAAAGGCGGGGTTCACCCTGGACAAGTCGCCAGGTCATCACAGGGCTGACACATAGACACAGACAACCATTCACACTCACATTCACACCTACGCTCAATTTAGAGTCACCAGTTAACCTAACCTGCATGTCTTTGGACTGTGGGGGAAACCGGAGCACCCGGAGGAAACCCACGCGGACACGGGGAGAACATGCAAACTCCGCACAGAAAGGCCCTCGCCGGCCCCGGGGCTCGAACCCAGGACCTTCTTGCTGTGAGGCGACAGCGCTAACCACTACACCACCGTGCCGCCCCTCACGCTGGTCTCAGAAAGAAAAAAAACCTCAAACAAACATCACACCCCTGTCCCACCATGCTGGCTGTCCCTTTTACACAGATGTCATTCTGGAACAACACCCCCCCCCATTCGGAGGTTTTATACAGAACGCAAGACGTAACATAGGCGCAAGATTCCCACCTAGAACAGGCTGTGAAAAAGGGGCTACACACACACACGGGGCAATTTAGAGAAGCCAATCCACCCATCTAGTCGTTTGTATTCAGGAGGTCAGAGGAAGAACACGCGAGACTCCAGACAGACAGAAAACGGAGCACAGGTTCAAACCTGGAGACCCTGGAGCTGTGCAACCTGCACAAAATATTTCTACCTCTATGTTTATATCTCCAAAAGTGATGTTTTTAGGAACTTATTTCACCTGAGTGCTAGACTTCCTCTTCTTTTTCTCTGGGCTTTTCATCTGGGAACCTAAACACAAGCAAATGTGGAGATAAGGTAGAGAGAGAGAGAGGAACAGGAAAGAACATGAAAAAAAATGTTAATAGTGGATTGGTGAAATGTTTTATTTTTGTTGTTCCCATCAGCATATATGTACGGTACCTGTGAGATGAATACAGCTGTGTACATTAAATTATTAGTTCACTGGAATTTACAATATGCTATATATGTAGGTATACACTCCAGCCTGGACGGCAGTATAACATCTCTCTCTTGCCACTCTGCTAAACCCAAAATGCAAGTGCGGACTGACTCGGGTAGTTTCAAACAGCACGTCATGTCATGTCATGTAGTTGGCAGGTAATGTAAGAAAGCAAATACAAACCGAGTCCCGCGCCACACTGCGTGCTCATGCCCAACATTTAAGCTGGGTGAGACAGATAGATAGATAGATAGATAGATAGATAGATAGATAGATAGATAGATAGATAGATAGAGAGAGCTTGAATGGCAAGTAGGAGAAAAAAAAAAGGAGTCGAGTACTGTACAGAGCGTGTGAGACTGGAGTGGACACAGGACGCAGGTGGAGCCCAGGGGACAGACAAGCTGACATACAACCGGCTCCCACAGAGAAACAGAGCCCATGAGGGGGGAAACAGGGCCACTGATTGCACACACAGGGACAAGGGAGGGTGGAAAGGGCAGATTTGAGTTGCGGACTCCGCTCGGACACACAGATGCGCAGATGGCCGTTTGCCTACCTTTGCCACGCTTCCCTTGACCTTGTCCCGCCTGCAGTCTCCCCGATTCGGCAGCCATTAAAACGACTGGCGGCGCGCTGCCATGTCACCGATCACACAAAAAAATAAATAAATAAATAAATAAAAGAAAGAAAGAAAGAAATGACGAGCGTGTCCTCAGGTCCGAGTAAGAGCAGTGTAGGACTGCAGCCTGACAGCTCAGATGGCAGAATCCCTCACTCAGGAAGGGCATTCATCCGCGGGCTGTTATGCAGGGAAGCAAACTAATCCCTACTCCGGGTTTGAGTGAACACCAAGAGGGGAAAAAAAATCAACAAGCTTGAAAATGTGACTAAATGAATCTGAGAGTCCCCTCTGTTCTCCTCCCTCCCTCTGATCACTTACAGATGTGCTGCTAGCTGGCTGGCAGGCTAATGGTGACTAGCTGCAGCGCTGCACACCGCTGGGGGAAATATTAATATTAATAATAATAAGAACTTCATAATCATAATGCAACGCCAACGAGCTGCACGCGACACGGAACCCCACGCGCATGCACTCAACTCAACTCGCGGTTTCTCGCCAGATTGCTAGCTAGCTTAGCTACGTTAGCCGTTAGCAGCCGAGTAGCTAGCATAGCTAGTAAACCAGCTAGCTCAGGCTTTGACTGCAAGCTGTATGCGGCTCACGCTAAGCGTTAAAACAAACTAAACAGTTACATTCTTTCATATTTATCAATCCTCATAAAGCAAACAGTCAATGTCAAGTAGACTTACAATTAAAATTTATCCTCAAACGCGAAATTGGCCATGACTATTACGGCCTACAGTCGCTGCCGGACAAAGAGGGACAGCCGGGCGGGACGCTTACACTGCCTGACGGAAACACAGGGGTGACTGCGTTACATTAGTTCCTAAACTTTACTAAAGACAGCGTTGTAAGATGTCGATATAGATCACATTTTCCGTGAGTTCACACTGCGTCATCATTTGCACCAAACGTATATCAAGAGATTTGAAGAAGTTGCTTGAGTGTGCGATTTAATCAGTCCGAGGGACCCCGCCAATTTAACAACATGGACTCGTCCAGATCGACCCGTGCAGGACCATGGCTCAACGCACTCCTGGGTCACGTGGAAGAGCGCGGGCGGGCGCGCGCAGTGTGTGTGTTTATTGTGTCATTATTATTATTATTATTATTATTATTATTATTATTATCAAATGAGCCCAGCTCATTTAACGTGTGCTCTTCCTTAAAGTAGACAAGCCACTACATTTATATTTGGATGCACATGCACTAAGGGTTGTTTTACAATCAGCTAAAAATCACATTTAACACTTATCTTCAATATCAAAAGGCTTGACTAAATAAACCCTGTGATAGCTCTATTTACCATGCAAAAAATTTTTTGGTGATAACGTTATTTTTGGTGAATGCATGGCAATATATATGTCATATTTAGCAAAATTACTCGTGTCATTCAGAAAAAGTGCTTTTTTGACCACAGGTCAAAAAAAAAAAAGGGATGCACTTAAATCATTCTTTATACCATAAAACACATATTTGGTTCCATATCATTGGAAACATAGTTAAGTTTTAATGTTGAATGCCAGTAAGTTTTCAGACTATTTTGATCAAATTAGTATGTAATTGTGTCAAAAAAATGTCCTCTCAGAGACAACTAATTTTTCAATATAAAATAACATATCTAAAATGATTATTTTAATCCTAAAATGTAGTCAAGATATTGGGACATAAATATTAGAGATGACTAACACAAAGCTTACAGCCTTATATTTAAAAGCACTATGGAAGTCGTGGATTCTGAATTGTCAAAAAAAAAAAAAAGTCCTCTCCGAGAATCACTTCATTTGTTTCTCCCAGCCCTGCTTAAAGCTACACTTCATCTTCTTTATCTTATAGCAGATTACACAAAACTACCACACACACGTCAAAAAATGACCTGAAATCTGTTCTTTAACTTGTCCTTCACTTAAAAACTGGTACAGGAACCAGTTTGAGTCAATTTGAATTTTGGACCCCTGTGACACAAACTTTGCACCCTGATTGTAAAACAACCCCTATATAAAACTCTCTCTCTCTCTCTCTCTCTCTCTCTCCACCCCAAGATTCTCACAGTTCAGACTGCACCCTGAAACGACCCATATCCGATTTTTTTGCCCATATGCGACCTGTATCCGATTTGTTATTGACAATCTGAACGACACAGATCCGATTTTTTCACATGCGACCCAGGCCGCTTGGATATGTGGTCCTAAATCCGATGCATATCCGATATTTTCACATGCGACTGCCGTCTGACCGGACAGGTCGCATTCATGCGACCTACACGTCATCAACAAGAGACAAATGTCACTATTCTGCGTTGGCTAATCCCGCCTCTTTGGTGGAAAACAACAACATTTGTACAGTTTTCAGAATTTAAATAGACTTTTATAGAATTGATCAAGCTAATGGTGGATTTGGTAGGGACCTGGATGTTTATCTGTTAGTCTGATTAAATAAAACAGTTTCTATAACTGATTTATAACTTAAACCATCCTGTATTACAAGATTATAAGATTGTTCTGGAAATTTCCAGTAATTTGACACCTTCGGTCTCATTAGTCTGCTGCTCACATTAATCAGATTATTGTGTGAGTTCCGCCGCCACCACAAAAACCACATCGCCAGGTCTCGCCTCATCTCCATAGCAAACTGCACTGGTGTTTCTGCACCTTGAGCCAGCGCTGAGAGAAGTTGCAGAATTCAGCTGGCTATAAACAATCTAAATAAATATTTATAAAAATGTAGAAAAAGTTTATTAATATGATGAAATAAATATGCGCAAATTATTAAGCCTGAATTAAGAGTTTGGTAATACAGCGGCCGTATCCCAAATGACTGCCTACTGAAGCTCGAGTGCACTATATAGAGTTTAAAAATCCATTACTTCCTAGTAACATGTAGTGCACTTATATAGAAATTAGAGAGACATTTAGGAGTCAACTCTCGTCACCAGGCTACACGTTTTCATTTCAGTTCAGAAACAAAAACACACGAGCCCTCACACTTTAACACTAACCAGATAATTAAACAAACAAACAAACAAACAAACAAACAAAAAGAAATCATTAAACTTGAAGAGTGCGCATTTTTTTTTGTTTACGTATTACGTAGATGTGCTTATTACATGTCAATTTGCGTATGCGGGACACTTTTGGGTCATTTTCCGTTCATATTGGAGATCGCATACAAGTCTCATATAATTGGTAATGTGAACGGCCTAACAAAAAAAAAATCGGATTTCACAACAAATCGGATATGGGTCGTTTCAGGTTGCAGTCTGAACGTAGTGTTATTGGTACACAACAGTGCTGGCAATTGAATACTTTCAAGATTCAAAGATTCTTTATTGTCAATTCACTATATATCCAGGACATATACAACCCCGATTCCAAAAAAGTTGGGACAAAGTACAAATTGTAAATAAAAACGGAATGCAATGATGTGGAAGTTTCAAAATTCCATATTTTATTCAGAATAGAACATAGATGACATATCAAATGTTTAAACTGAGAAAATGTATCATTTAAAGTGAAAAATTAGGTGATTTTAAATTTCATGACAACAACACATCTCAAAAAAGTTGGGACAAGGCCATGTTTACCACTGTGAGACATCCCCTTTTCTCTTTACAACAGTCTGTAAACGTCTGGGGACTGAGGAGACAAGTTGCTCAAAGTTAGGGATAGGAATGTTAACCCATTCTTGTCTAATGTAGGATTCTAGTTGCTCAACTGCATACATGTCAATCCCTTTGGGCATCCACCTGCACTGTAAACCCGAATAAGTTGAGTTTACTTAAAAAAATTGAGGAAAGTGGTTGCCTTAAAAAAAAATAAGTAATTATTAATGATTAAATTGAGTACCTTAAACTTACAATCTTCTGGTAAGTTTAAGGTACTCAATTCAATCATTAATAATTACTTATTTTTTTTAAGGCAACCACTTTCCTCAAATTTTTTAAGTAAGCTCAACTTATTCGGGTTTACAGTGATGTAGTATCAGAGGAAGAAATCCATAAAATCAACATAAAATCCTTATAGCCTTCAAATTCCACCAAACTTAATAAATGAATAAGTAAATATAACTTGCCTGAGAACTTCGTCCAGCATGTCGAAAATCGCCTCGCCCGTGCCGATATTGCACACGGGCATGTCTATGATTCTTGACTTCGCCCCTCTGTTTATGTCGAAGATCCGCACCAAAATGGCCAGTCGCTTGTCCGTCTTTTTGTCATTGGATTCGTCAATCATCAAGGAAAATGGCGACGTCCAGCAGTGTTGGATGATCGGTAGTGTAGCTTTGGGGGCCAAGCTCTTTTTGATTATTTGTGTTGTTTTCGTGCGCCTACAGCTGATAGATTTTGCAATCGTACTGTCCGTGCAAATTCGCAGCAACAGTTCTGTCAGGTGGTCCACAACAGCTAGCGGCAAATTGTGCTGAGCAATAAAATTACAGATCGTAACTTCTGCTCTTATTACACTTGTTGGTTGATCATCGGTCTTAGGCTTTGCAAACATCGTCATTTGCGGCTGATTCTGTTTCTGGTGCAAATTTCACTGATGTAGTTTGGACCTCATGTGTTCCCTCACGTCGTAAACTCCAGATGCCGCAACTTTTATATCTTGCACACAAACTGTGCAGTGTGCATACTCCTCATTTTTCGCCTGAACAATGACACCATTTAATGTCTCCTTCCATTCAGGAAGATACCGCCCGCCGTATCTCATTTTCTTTCTCGGTGTTCCCATTCTTTCACTCAGCAGACACTATTCAAAATCTCTCAGGTGTAAACAATGTCGCTCTGCACAATGAGAAAATCGTTCGAACAATGACCATTTGGCGCGTTTAAATGCGGATCGTGTGCATGACCGGAACGAGCGAAGTCTCGCAGTCACGATACTGCACAAGGCTTGAGGAATAAACATCCGGTTTCACACAGTCTGGGTTATCTGCCCCTGCATACACACTGTTCTTTGTCTATAAATCGAGCTTTTGTATGTTTTTGCGACGATCAGCTGACGATGTTCAAGTAAGATACACAAAATAAATTTAGGTAAGAAAATACTGAAAATCTGTAAGACTTTGTTTATACGCCCGTACGCCCTTGAAATGAGCTAAAATCCGTATAATTTCCAGACAATCCGTATAGGTTGACATGTATGCAACCGTCTTTGGTCTTTTTTGTCGTATCTTCCGTTTTATGATGCGCCAAATGTTTTCTATGGGTGAAAGATCTGGACTGCAGGCTGGCCAGTTCAGTACCCGGACCCTTCTTCTACGCAGCCATGATGCTGTAATTGATGCAGTATGTGGTTTGGCATTGGCATGTTGGAAAATGCAAGGTCTTCCCTGAAAGAGACGTCGTCTGGATGGGAGCATATGTTGCTCTAGAACCTGGATATACCTTTCAGCATTGATGGTGTCTTTCCAGATGTGTAAGCTGCCCATGCCACACACACACTAATGCAACCCCATACCATCAGAGATGCAGGCTTCTGAACTGAGCGCTGATAACTTGGGTCATCCTTCTCCTCTTTAGTCCGAATGACACGGCGTCCCTGATTTCCATAAAGAACTTCAAATTTTGATTCGTCTGACCACAGAACAGTTTTCCACTTTGCCACAGTCCATTTTAAATGAGCCTTGGCCCAGAGAAGACGTCTGCGCTTCTGGATCATGTTTAGATACGGCTTCTTCTTTGAACTATAGAGTTTTAGCTGGCAACGGCGGATGGCACGGTGAATTGTGTTCACAGATAATGTTCTCTGGAAATATTCCTGAGCCCATTTTGTGATTTCAAATACAGAAGCATGCCTGTATGTGATGCAGTGCCGTCTAAGGGCCCAAAGATCACGGGCACCCAGTATTGTTTTCCGGCCTTGACCCTTACACACAGAGATTCTTCCAGATTCTCTGAATCTTTTGATGATATTATGCACTGTAGATGATGATATGTTCAAACTCTTTGCAATTTTACACTGTCGAACTCCTTTCTGATATTGCTCCACTATTTGTCGGCGCGACGGCACGGTGGTGTAGTGGTTAGCGCTGTCGCCTCACAGCAAGAAGGTCCTGGGTTCGAGCCCCGGGGCCGGCGAGGGCCTTTCTGTGTGGAGTTTACATGTTCTCCCCGTGTCCGCGTGGGTTTCCTCCGGGTGCTCCGGTTTCCCCCACAGTCCAAAGACATGCAGGTTAGGTTAACTGGTGACTCTAAATTGAGCGTAGGTGTGAATGTGAGTGTGAATGGTTGTCTGTGTCTATGTGTCAGCCCTGTGATGACCTGGCGACTTGTCCAGGGTGTACCCCGCCTTTCGCCCGTAGTCAGCTGGGATAGGCTCCAGCTTGCCTGCGACCCTGTAGAAGGATAAAGCGGCTAGAGATAATGAGAGATGAGATGAGATTTGTCGGTGCAGAATTAGGGGGATTGGTGATCCTCTTCCCATCTTTACTTCTGAGAGCCGCTGCCACTCCAAGATGCTCTTTTTATACCCAATCATGTTAATGACCTTGTGGCAGTGGGGGCGTGGTCAAGCATCAGTCTGTGACCGGAGGGCGGAGTCAGGGAAGGTAAGTGGCAGAATCACTACACCTGACATGAATTAACCTGTGTTTGTGTGTCTTCCCAGCAACCACGCCCTATATAAGGAGAGAGAGGGCAGAGGAAGGCGGCTCTCCTGAACCAGATGGCTTATGTGTGTGTATGCGTGTGGCTGGGAGAGTGTATATGTATGTCACTGAAAAGTGCAAAAATAAAGATTTTTGGAACTTAGTTCTGGCCTGCTGCCCTTCTGTGCTCCACCCACCCGCTCTTAAGTCTACAGTGGTGCCGTGACCCAGCTCTGAGCACAGAAGAGAACACCCCCATGGAGTCCTCCCCCTTCGCAGACCTGATCCACGCCCTCACCACGGCCCAACAGAGTCAGCACCAGGTGCTGCTCGCCCTCCAAAAGGAGCAAGAACAACAGTTCGAGGCCCTGGTGCTGGCGCAACAGGAAGTTTGTCAGGCGTTCCAGCACCTCCTCACGTCGGCGGGGGCCACCATCTCCACCACTGCGGGCCCACTCCACCTCACCCCAATGAAGATGGGCCCGCACGACGACCCCGAGGCCTTCCTCACGCTATTTGAACAAGCAGCAGAAGCCTCGGGGTGGCCGGTGGAACAGCGCATGGTACGCCTCCTCCCCCTGCTAATGGGCGAGGCGCAGCTGGCCGCGCTACAGCTCCCCGCCAACAGCCGGCTGGTCTACGCGGACTTGCGCCGGGCCGTCCTCCAGCATGTGGGGCGCACCCCCGAACAACATAGTCAGCGCTTCTGCGCTCTGCGCCTAGAGGAAGTCGGCCGCCGGTTCGCATTCGGCCAGCAGGCGGTGGCTGAGGGCTGACAACCGCGACGCCGAGGGAGTCGTCGACCTGGTGGCACTGGAGCAGTTCGTCGCGCAACTTCCCAAAGGAATGGCGGAGTGGGTCCAGTGCCATCGCCCGGCATCGCTGGATCAGGCCATCGAGTTGGCGGAGGATCATTTGGCGGCTGTTCCCGTGGCAGGATCACAGATCCCCTCTTCGCTTCTCTCCTCTCGCTCTCTCTCCCCCTCCTTTTCTGTGTCTCGTCCTCGCCCCGTTCCCCCACCGCAGAGGCAGGGGCCAGCTCCCTCACAGCCGGTCCGCCACACCTGCGGTGTCCTCCCGTTTCCCACTTCCGTGTCTGTCTCTCCCCCCCTCAGGTGAGTGAGCCACAGAGTACCGGTGCAGAGAAAAAGCCCAGGCTGGTTTGCTGGCGCTGCGGGGAGTCAGGCCACCTCCAACAGCAGTGCTTAGTGATGGAAGTGGGCGCAGTGGTTCGGATCCCCGACGCACCAGGAGCCACCCTTGATCGGGCCGGAGCGTATCGCATACCGGTGAGTATCCAAGGGGATACATATCAGGCTTTGGTGGACTCTGGCTGTAATCAGACCTCAATCCACCAAAGCCTCGTGCAAGATGAGGCATTGGGGGGAGCACAGGGGGTGAAGGTCTTGTGTGTGCACGGGGATGTTCACAGCTACCCATTCGTGTCAGTCCACATTTTTTTCAGAGGGGAAAAATTTAGAGTAAAGGCGGCAGTTAATCCTCGCCTCACCCACTCGATAATTTTGGGGACTGATTGGCCAGGATTCAGGGAATTAATGAGTAGAGTAGAGTAGAGTAGAGTAACTTTATTGATCCCTAGAGGGAAATTAAAGTGTCAAGTAGCTTATACAAAAATACAAAAAACATATTAAGATACAGAGAGGGAAGAAATTACACTAGATCAACATTACACTAAATTACACTAAATCAACACTAAATTACTCTAATTCAACAAAGAGCAAAAACTTCTAGTATGGTGCAAAGAGAGATATTAAAGTAAAACATTAAGTGAACAAATAACAAGTAAACAAATAGCAAGTGTCAGCCATGATAGAGGGGATGCTTCTCAATTGTAAGAGTAAAAAGTTCAGTGAAGAAAGTATTGCACAGTCAAAAAACCCACCCACACACATCACACACACACACACACCACACACACACACACACACACACACACACACACACAGGGATTACAGTGAACAAGAACAGACTTATCAGTTTTCACAGTGAGAAATCCAGTGAAAAGTGTATTGCACAGTATACACACACACGCCAGCTCAGGCCCACACACACACACACACACACACACACACAAACAAGCATAGAAGCCTGGAATAAATGGAGGACATGAGTGTTAGGCAGTCCAGTCCCTAATGATAATGTCCTTGTTGTCCTTCTGTGTGCTGTTGAACAGTTGAATGGCCCGTGGGACAAAGGACCTCCGTAGCCTATCTGTCCTGCATGAGGGGGCACGGAACCTGTGGCTAAAAAGACTCATTTGGTTGATGAAAATGGTGTGAAGGGGGTGGTTTGGATTGTCCATTACAGAATCCAGTCTGTTCAGAGTTCTGTTCTCTGCTGTTGAGGTGAGGGTCTCTAGCTCCATGCCCACCACCGAACCTGCCTTCCTCACCAATCTATCCAGGCGTCCAGCGTCCCTCCTCCTAATGCTACCACCCCAGCATGCCACAGCGTAGAAGAGCACGCTGGCCATGACAGACTGGTAAAACATCAGCAGAAGTCGGTTGCAGACATTGAAGGACCTCAGCCTCCTGAGGAAGTAGAGTCTGCTTTGGCCCTTCTTATAGAGTGCCTCGGAGTTTGTAGACCAGTCCAGCTTATTGTCTAGGTGCACCCCCAAGTACTTGTAAGTGGAGACAATCTCCACATTCTCTCCCTCAATAGAGACCGGCACCACAGGCGGGGTGGATCTCCTGAAATCCACCACCATTTCCTTGGTTTTGGTGGTGTTCAGGTGCAGCTGATTGGTCCGGCACCATCCCACAAAGTCCTCCACCAGACCCCTGTACTCCTCTTCCTGACCCTCCTTGATACAACCAACAATTGCAGTGTCGTCTGAAAACTTCTGCATGTGGCATATCGCAGAGTTGTAGCTAAAATCAGTTGTGTACAGAGTGAAGAGCACCGGGGAGAGCACTGTTCCTTGTGGTGCTCCTATGCTGCTGACCACCGTCTCAGATGTAAGGCCTCCCAGTCTAACAAACTGGGGCCGCTCGGTGAGGTAGTCTGTAATCCAGGTTACCAGGCCAGGCTCCACTCCCATCTGCACCAGTTTATCTCTCAGCAGCAGTGGTTGGATGGTATTGAAAGCACTGGAGAAGTCAAAAAACATGATTCTCACAGCACATCCACCCTTGTCCAAGTGAGAGTGCACCCTGTGAAGAAGATACAGAATAGCATCCTCAACTCCTACGTTCTCTTGGTAGGCAAACTGCAGAGGATCCAGTGCATGTTGTACCTGGGGTTTGAGATGGTTGCGCAGCAGCACACGTTCTAATGTTTTCATTAGGTGAGAGGTGAGAGCAACCGGTCTGTAATCATTGAGTTCTTTGGGATGTGCTTTCTTTGGGATCGGTATAAGACACGAAGTTTTCCACAGTGTAGGTACCTTGCCTTCCTGCAGACTCCTATTGAACAGATGATGAAGTGGTTCGGCTAGTGACTCTGCACATGACTTTAGCAGTCTTGCACAGATGCCATCAGGCCCAGCCGCCTTGGACTTCAGTCCTTTCAGTGCCCCCCTCACTTGGCCTCTAGTGACTGTAGGTGGTGGGTGTGCTGGGTTTGGGTGTGGGGAAGTGGGTGTTGGGTAGGTTGTTCCTGATAGCAGAGATGAGGGGACAGGGTGGAAAATGGAGTCACTGGCTGAGCAGCTGATGTCCGGGTCGTTGTCTGAGTCGTTATCACATGGGGGTAGCGGGGGTGGGGGGGCTATAGGGGTGACAATAGAATTGGCTGCCCCCATCACAGAGTTGCCAAACCGGTTGTAGAAGTGGTTTAGGTCATTGGCCATAGACAAGTCGCCATCAGCCATGCCTCTCTTCTTCCCACAACCAGTAATGTTTTTGATCCCCTGCCATGCCTCTTTAGCGCTGTTTTTCATTTTCAATTCCACCTTCCTCCCATATGCCACCTTGGCCTCCCTCAGACTGCTTTTGAGATCCCACTGTACATCCCTCAGCTCCGTCAGATTGCCCTCCTTGAAGAGTTTCTTTCTGAGGCATTTAGTGAAGAGTGGGTCCTGCCGTATTTCAGCAAGGGGAGGTCCCGGTGTCGCTTTGGCGGGAGCAGCTGTCACAGAGTCGTCTACGTCATCTCCGCATCAGAGTGAGGAGCCGCCAGCTCCTCCTCCCTCTCTCGGGGAATCCCTTGCGGATTTCCCATTAAAGCAGTCGCGAGACGAGACTCTGCGGCATGCGTTTGACCAAGTGAGAGTAATTGATGGTCAAACGCTCCAGTCAAACGCCACCCCGTCCTTCCCCTACTTTTCTATTATGAAGGATAGATTATACCGAGTGACGCAGAACACTCAAACTAAAGAACAAATCACGCAGCTCTTGATTCCAAAAAGCCGCCGGGAATTGGTATTCTAGGTGGCTCACTTTAATCCCATGGCTGGACACTTAGGGCAGGATAAAACACTAGCCCGAATAATGGCCCGGTTCTATTGGCCAGGGATTCGCGGCGATGTCTGTAGGTGGTGTACGGCGTGCCGCGAATGCCAGTTAGTAAATCCAGCGGCCATCCCAAAAGTGCCTTTGCGCCCTCTCCCATTAATCGAGACCCCGTTCGAAAGAATTGGGATGGATCTCGTCGGGCCATTAGATTGGTCAACACGAGGGTACTGCTTTATATTAGTTTGAGTGGATTATGCAACGCGATACCCGGAAGTAGTGCCTCTTCTCAATATCTCAGCACGCAGTATTGTGGAAGCGCTCTTCTGCATTATCTCCCGAGTTGGAATCCCGAAAGAGATTCTGACTGATCAAGGCACCTCGTTTATGTCACGAACACTGAATTAACTTTATGGGTTATTAGGTATTAAGCCGATCCGCACCAGCGTGTATCACCCACAAATGGACGGTTTAGTCGAACGATTCAATCGCACCCTCAAAAATATAATTAAGGAATTCGTAAGCGAGGACGAACGTAATTGGGATAAATGGCTCGAACCCTTGTTGTTTGCAGTGCGAGAGGTCCCACAAGCCTCCACGGGGTTCTCCCTGTTCTAATTGTTATATGGGTGTAAGCCGTGCGGCATTTTAGACGTGCTGTGAGAAAATTGGGAGGAGGGACCTTCACCAAGTAAAAATGAAATTCAATACATTATTGACCTGCGCGCAAAACTCCACACACTCACGCACCTAACCCAGGAGAATTTGCGGCAGGCCCAAGAACGGCAAACCCACCTGTAGGTATCATGCCGCCATCTTGTGTCAGAACTACAATTCCCAGTCCACTTCCGTGTGACCTACGTCACGCGTGGGCGGGATCATCTACGTCATCATACAAGGAAACATAAAACAATGGGACAACGCTTCCATCTTTGCTCTCTCACGTCTGGCTTCCGATGGATCTGGATGTATAAAGAGGCGCGCTCTCCACCCCAAAAAGACGTCTTCTTTCTTGCAAGATCCATCACTCAGCGCGATTTTCCTTCTTACCCTTGGCAAAGGTAAACTCTAGAGTCGCGCGATCTTTAAACTCAACCTGAGTTACAACCGGTTTACTTGCATTAGAAGTGACGTCACGACTGCAGCCCAGGCAGTTAAAAGTTAAGAAGCGATTGAATCCTTTTTAACTCAAAGCGCTGTGCATCTTATTCTGATCAGAGACTTTTCCTCACGAACGCTGAGGTTCGGACCAAGAACCCTCTGCTTTCCACGGGAACCACCCAAGTGCTCCGTTCGACCCGAAAGTTTCTCCGCCTCCATCACGAGCGGCTCACGTGCTCCCACGGCGAGGCCCGAGACTACACCGGCGAATAGTTCTTCATATCTTGCTAAAGGCAGGATTAAGTAAGATTTTGGCATTTGGGCATAATTAGGATAGTCTTAGGAATTTGCTTTTATTTGAAATAGTGTGAATTTAAACCCAGGTTTATTGTTACACTGTTGAACACGCAGCGTGTTGATTTATTTTGGTTCTATGTTCTCTCAATTGTTTAATAGATAGGCTGCGCATGCTTCTCTCTTTTATTCTTTACTACTAACATATAGTTCTCATTATTATACATCTTGATGTCATTAAGATTTCAGTGGATTCAGTATGGTTATGAGCTAGTGGGTTAGCTACAGCTTCGCTTTTGTCTGCTTAGCAACACAAAGCTAATCAAGGCCTACCATGTGCTCAGCAAGCCATCAGGCCTAACAAACACACTTTAGCTAGGCTATAGGGCCTTTCACAAACACATACTAGCAACACAAGGCTAATCTAGGCCTCCACCACGTGTAGTTAGCTACACGAGGCTAAACACAGAGCTAATCCTTTGTTCTGTTTAGATAACATTCTTTTGTTTAGCTACCAACAAGCTAGGCCTCCACCACGTGTAGTTAGCTACACGAGGCTAAACACATGGTCAAGTCCTTCACACTCCCCCTCTCTCTCTCTCACACACACACACACACTTCACTGCTTGTATATATTGATTTATCTTTTTATCTTTGTATAATAAATTCATTTATTAAACAAACTGTTTATTTGTGTGAACAACATCTGAAGTCCCCAATTTTCTCAAAGAATTCAAAAAGGGTGCAAATGTTATATAATATGGTAAGTGATCTTAATAATTTGGAAATGTACCATAATTTAGCTGTTTGGTAATTTATTATTAAGCACCAGGATTAATGGTATGATTCACTAAATGATTCCCTAAATGATTCATTGAACAATTCCCTAAATGATTCACTAAATGATTCATTGAACGATTCACTGAACGATTCACTTCAAATGAGAGTGATTCTATGGTATGATTCAATTCAAACGAGTCAAATTAAATGATTCAATGGGATTGATTCATTTTAATTATTGACCTTCAAAATTTAATGAGACTGATTTAACGAGATTGATCACTTAATATCAATAATTAACTGATTGCACCCACAGTTAAAATGGTGCCCCGTGTGAGGCGATTGGTTTGTTGACTTCTGGATTATTGTTCAACAACAAATAAACTATCAGTTTAATTCAGCAACTGCTAAGGTATATCCCCAGGTGTGTTAAAACGGTTAACAGTAGTGTGATAACCATATCACCAATACTCATAACCTATTCAACTTAGGATAAGAGAGCATTTCCAAATAAACCTTCATAATTAATTACATAGTTAATTAATAATGATTAAATTAATAATTAACTTGATTAATTATCTAACATCCAGCCTAAGTAAAATGGCATCCCCTCATGTCTCAAAAATGGAAGACAACGCTCAAGACGTGTCTCTCCTTGAGGTCATTGCAGACCTCATTCACTGCTCTGCCTCCGAAAAGGCAAACATTAAGTACATGAGTGAGAGTGAATGCCAAAACAACCTAGACAATTCAAACAAACATATGAGAGATCCAAAAAGAACAACTATTAGTGTCCAAGTGGCACTAGGTAAGCTATTCCTATCATACTTCCAAAATGCTGATTCAGAAATCAGATGCCTTCGCGGAGAGGTTGAAAGGCTGACCACCAGCAACGCCAAGCTGACAGCCGATCATAATGATTTACATAGGGAGTGTGAGCTCTTGAAGACCTCCCTTGATAATTGCACCAAACGGCTAGAGAAAGCCGAAATGGTTGCTAAGAGGGCTGCCCAGGAGCAGACCCCCCAAGAGCAGTGCGAGGGGCGTGAAAGACCCCCAACAATGCGCCAAAGCTCAGAGCGGGAAGAGGCGTCCGAACCGGACACCGTAAATGATCTGGTCGAGGACCAGACACCCCGCCAAACTCCATCAACTCGCTACTCGACTCCGTCGTTTAGCCAAGATGGAGCCATCCTGCGCTCATCCGAAGCCCAGGCCCGTAGCACACCTAGGTCAGTGCGCTTCAGTCTCCCTGATCCATCTCCAGATGAATCAGACCACGCATCTCTTGCGAAGCGGGAGCGACACCAGAGTAGCTCAGACAGTGAGTGCTCAGAAGAGCCAAGAAGGTCGCACAAGGACGTGCACCAAACCCTTCGCCTACGGCAAATTGACCTACTTGCTAAAGATGTCGAACAATTCGATCCCAACAATCAAAGAACTAATGTAAATAACTATTTACGAGAAATTGATCGATGCCTGATGGACCTGCCGAACGCCACAACACGTGAAAAACTTAAACTAATCTGGAAGACCTCCAGTAGTAGCGTTCGTGCCTTTTTAGAGACACTACCCCCAAACATTCGCGATAGTTATTCGAAACTTCGCAATTACATGAGGGAAGAATATGCACCATACACGGACGAAACCTCCGCGATATTGTGTGCATTACAAGTCAAACAAAAACGGTCTGAGGCGCCTCGTGAATATTACAGACGGCTACGTACTGCCTATTTCCAAGGTAGTAGTGCACCAGGGTTGGAAGAAGATAGAGGTTTCATATCTCTCTTCTTGCATAACCTCCACCCAAGCGTGCGGACCCATGTCACACTGATGTGTCGACAAGGTCGCTATTCGATGAGGGAAATTAGGCGACTAGCCCAAATGACCTGGGAGACCATTGTCAAAACCGCAAACGGAAATGATGATGAACCCAGAGTCCTTAGTCTCCAGGGTGAGGACAAGCCCCCGCTAACCTTAGAAGGAGGTGAAGCACCGAAAGGGGGACCCACCTGGAAAAATTCCGGTCCAGCCCGATCCTTGCCGAGCCATCACAAGGGTGAGTGGAAAAATCGACAAGGTAAGGCCAGGAGGGACCGAGGGCGAGTCCACAGTGACGATGGCAATCGCCCATCAAATGAAAAGGGTCGTAGGGAACAAAACGGTTGGCAGCAAAACCGTCATCCCCGCTCTGACCAGAAACGGCAGAAGCGTTCCGACCGTAGCTCTAAAAGCAAGGGTAGAGACGACCAACACAGTGACTCAGACCAACCTGGTGAGTTCCACTCAGAGCTGGACTCTTTAAAAGCCCAGTTGGCTGAGATTAAAGAACTGTTACAGGAGACGTCAGACCCCTCAACAGATAAAACAAAGGAGCCCAAGAAAAATGACAAACCATTTGCTGGCATGACTAGGCCAGGAACCACGGGTATATCTCGTAAAAGGGGGAAGGAGATCTCTCTGAAACAGCAGGCGAGGGTCAGGATGTAGGGCCCCCCCTGGTGGCGAAGGCAAACACACAAGATGCACCTCTCATGTGCGCTAAAGTCTTCACCACCATTTCTCAGACACACGGCTCTCACAAGGCGACCCAATCCCAACCAAGCCCTGCGACATAAACTTAGTCAGCTTTACACAAAACAAAACCCCACAGTCGTTGGATCCCACAAAATATGCACAAAACTATTGCGACGAGATTAGTGCGAACACTGATCAACCAAGCGCCACGCGAGATCAAATTTCTGATTAACTTCAGTTCATGTCTTGGCACACCGAGTCCGGTGTCGAAACACCTGACATCGCGACTCCCCCTAGTGGCAAAAATCTCCCTCTATCCATCGACTCAGACACAGACACCCATTTCACCGCTGGTGTAATGGCTGCGCTGTGGAACATGTTAGGCGTCAAGGCGAAATTCCATATCGCGTACCACCCTCAATTCTCTGGTCAGGCTGAACGAGCCATTCAAACCATTGTGAGCATGCTGCAAAAGTATATCACAAACCATGGTAAAATTTGTGATGTGAAACTTCCCTTGGTGCTAAGGGCCATTCGGTCCACCCCTCATTGCGCCACTGAAGTCACACCCTTTGGGATGATGACTGGGCGAGAGTCGGTTCTTCCCCCGCATCTCCTATACAAACCAGAGGCCATGAGCGTCGCGATTGCATACACTGCACATCAACATGTCGCCGACCTACAACGCCACCTACAGTCAATCTTTACAGGTGCCCAAAAGAATCTCGATTCGAGAGTAGAAGGACACAAAGCCTACTACGCCCGAATCTCAGAGAAGTTCCTACCACCCTGGTCGAGACCTTTCGATCGTGGGAAAACCGTTCCCCGTCGCGTATCACATTAGGATATCTAGGCCTAATCAAATGCTTTCATATCGATTTCCATGATAATCGAATCAAACCTTTTGAACAGTCCTCACTCCAAAAGGGGGTGGACGACAGCTAGGCCCATCCTGTCCACTTAGCTTGTACGCATCACTCAACCATAAGCGTACACTAACATTCCCGGTCAGACTTCACCAACACAAAGAAGTAACCCTTCAGTATAACATGGTAGATAAAATACTAAAATCCGCTATTATTACTAGTGTGTAGTCATCGCAAATACACCTGGCGTATAGTCTTGGCAGTGCTATCCTCACTTTTGTGAATCCACAAAACTTAGAGATGTGCACCTTCACGAAAGACATCCACTGGGTCTGCCCAGGCAACCCATACATAACACTACACACCTAGCTAGATAAAGATGGTCTGTGTCCCCGACAGCTAGCCGCAGTAGCGCACGCTTTCTAGCCAGACCCCCCACTGCTATCACCTTCCCAGAAGATTAGGTTTGCCAACCCAAACACTAATACTTCTTTCCTTCCTTCATTTCTTCTCTTTTCTTGTTTTTTTTTTATGCATAAGAAATTGAATACTACATGTTTCATGTTCAATGTTTAATTTTTTTGATGTGGTTTTGATCTAGTTAGTTAGATAATGATTATATGCCCAAAATGCCCATAGTGATTATATTATGCCCAAAATGCCTCTGACTCCAACTGTCTTACTGGAACTCACAAGTTTACACAGTCTTCACAGGACACCATGGACTGTGCAGAGCAACTCTACCTCAAGGACTATGGACACGGCGATGATACGATACGGTGCTCTCAGTGCTACGACTCCGTCATACCCCTGAGACCAAAAGGGGGACTGTAGGTATCATGCCGCCATCTTGTGTCAGAACTACAATTCCCAGTCCACTTCCGTGTGACCTACGTCACGCGTGGGCGGGATCATCTACGTCATCATACAAGGAAACATAAAACAATGGGACAACGCTTCCATCTTTGCTCTCTCACGTCTGGCTTCCGATGGATCTGGATGTATAAAGAGGCGCGCTCTCCACCCCAAAAAGACGTCTTCTTTCTTGCAAGATCCATCACTCAGCGCGATTTTCCTTCTTACCCTTGGCAAAGGTAAACTCTAGAGTCGCGCGATCTTTAAACTCAACCTGAGTTACAACCGGTTTACTTGCATTAGAAGTGACGTCACGACTGCAGCCCAGGCAGTTAAAAGTTAAGAAGCGATTGAATCCTTTTTAACTCAAAGCGCTGTGCATCTTATTCTGATCAGAGACTTTTCCTCACGAACGCTGAGGTTCGGACCAAGAACCCTCTGCTTTCCACGGGAACCACCCAAGTGCTCCGTTCGACCCGAAAGTTTCTCCGCCTCCATCACGAGCGGCTCACGTGCTCCCACGGCGAGGCCCGAGACTACACCGGCGAATAGTTCTTCATATCTTGCTAAAGGCAGGATTAAGTAAGATTTTGGCATTTGGGCATAATTAGGATAGTCTTAGGAATTTGCTTTTATTTGAAATAGTGTGAATTTAAACCCAGGTTTATTGTTACACTGTTGAACACGCAGCGTGTTGATTTATTTTGGTTCTATGTTCTCTCAATTGTTTAATAGATAGGCTGCGCATGCTTCTCTCTTTTATTCTTTACTACTAACATATAGTTCTCATTATTATACATCTTGATGTCATTAAGATTTCAGTGGATTCAGTATGGTTATGAGCTAGTGGGTTAGCTACAGCTTCGCTTTTGTCTGCTTAGCAACACAAAGCTAATCAAGGCCTACCATGTGCTCAGCAAGCCATCAGGCCTAACAAACACACTTTAGCTAGGCTATAGGGCCTTTCACAAACACATACTAGCAACACAAGGCTAATCTAGGCCTCCACCACGTGTAGTTAGCTACACGAGGCTAAACACAGAGCTAATCCTTTGTTCTGTTTAGATAACATTCTTTTGTTTAGCTACCAACAAGCTAGGCCTCCACCACGTGTAGTTAGCTACACGAGGCTAAACACATGGTCAAGTCCTTCACACTCCCCCTCTCTCTCTCTCACACACACACACACACTTCACTGCTTGTATATATTGATTTATCTTTTTATCTTTGTATAATAAATTCATTTATTAAACAAACTGTTTATTTGTGTGAACAACATCTGAAGTCCCCAATTTTCTCAAAGAATTCAAAAAGGGTGCAAATGTTATATAATATGGTAAGTGATCTTAATAATTTGGAAATGTACCATAATTTAGCTGTTTGGTAATTTATTATTAAGCACCAGGATTAATGGTATGATTCACTAAATGATTCCCTAAATGATTCATTGAACAATTCCCTAAATGATTCACTAAATGATTCATTGAACGATTCACTGAACGATTCACTTCAAATGAGAGTGATTCTATGGTATGATTCAATTCAAACGAGTCAAATTAAATGATTCAATGGGATTGATTCATTTTAATTATTGACCTTCAAAATTTAATGAGACTGATTTAACGAGATTGATCACTTAATATCAATAATTAACTGATTGCACCCACAGTTAAAATGGTGCCCCGTGTGAGGCGATTGGTTTGTTGACTTCTGGATTATTGTTCAACAACAAATAAACTATCAGTTTAATTCAGCAACTGCTAAGGTATATCCCCAGGTGTGTTAAAACGGTTAACAGTAGTGTGATAACCATATCACCAATACTCATAACCTATTCAACTTAGGATAAGAGAGCATTTCCAAATAAACCTTCATAATTAATTACATAGTTAATTAATAATGATTAAATTAATAATTAACTTGATTAATTATCTAACATCCAGCCTAAGTAAAATGGCATCCCCTCATGTCTCAAAAATGGAAGACAACGCTCAAGACGTGTCTCTCCTTGAGGTCATTGCAGACCTCATTCACTGCTCTGCCTCCGAAAAGGCAAACATTAAGTACATGAGTGAGAGTGAATGCCAAAACAACCTAGACAATTCAAACAAACATATGAGAGATCCAAAAAGAACAACTATTAGTGTCCAAGTGGCACTAGGTAAGCTATTCCTATCATACTTCCAAAATGCTGATTCAGAAATCAGATGCCTTCGCGGAGAGGTTGAAAGGCTGACCACCAGCAACGCCAAGCTGACAGCCGATCATAATGATTTACATAGGGAGTGTGAGCTCTTGAAGACCTCCCTTGATAATTGCACCAAACGGCTAGAGAAAGCCGAAATGGTTGCTAAGAGGGCTGCCCAGGAGCAGACCCCCCAAGAGCAGTGCGAGGGGCGTGAAAGACCCCCAACAATGCGCCAAAGCTCAGAGCGGGAAGAGGCGTCCGAACCGGACACCGTAAATGATCTGGTCGAGGACCAGACACCCCGCCAAACTCCATCAACTCGCTACTCGACTCCGTCGTTTAGCCAAGATGGAGCCATCCTGCGCTCATCCGAAGCCCAGGCCCGTAGCACACCTAGGTCAGTGCGCTTCAGTCTCCCTGATCCATCTCCAGATGAATCAGACCACGCATCTCTTGCGAAGCGGGAGCGACACCAGAGTAGCTCAGACAGTGAGTGCTCAGAAGAGCCAAGAAGGTCGCACAAGGACGTGCACCAAACCCTTCGCCTACGGCAAATTGACCTACTTGCTAAAGATGTCGAACAATTCGATCCCAACAATCAAAGAACTAATGTAAATAACTATTTACGAGAAATTGATCGATGCCTGATGGACCTGCCGAACGCCACAACACGTGAAAAACTTAAACTAATCTGGAAGACCTCCAGTAGTAGCGTTCGTGCCTTTTTAGAGACACTACCCCCAAACATTCGCGATAGTTATTCGAAACTTCGCAATTACATGAGGGAAGAATATGCACCATACACGGACGAAACCTCCGCGATATTGTGTGCATTACAAGTCAAACAAAAACGGTCTGAGGCGCCTCGTGAATATTACAGACGGCTACGTACTGCCTATTTCCAAGGTAGTAGTGCACCAGGGTTGGAAGAAGATAGAGGTTTCATATCTCTCTTCTTGCATAACCTCCACCCAAGCGTGCGGACCCATGTCACACTGATGTGTCGACAAGGTCGCTATTCGATGAGGGAAATTAGGCGACTAGCCCAAATGACCTGGGAGACCATTGTCAAAACCGCAAACGGAAATGATGATGAACCCAGAGTCCTTAGTCTCCAGGGTGAGGACAAGCCCCCGCTAACCTTAGAAGGAGGTGAAGCACCGAAAGGGGGACCCACCTGGAAAAATTCCGGTCCAGCCCGATCCTTGCCGAGCCATCACAAGGGTGAGTGGAAAAATCGACAAGGTAAGGCCAGGAGGGACCGAGGGCGAGTCCACAGTGACGATGGCAATCGCCCATCAAATGAAAAGGGTCGTAGGGAACAAAACGGTTGGCAGCAAAACCGTCATCCCCGCTCTGACCAGAAACGGCAGAAGCGTTCCGACCGTAGCTCTAAAAGCAAGGGTAGAGACGACCAACACAGTGACTCAGACCAACCTGGTGAGTTCCACTCAGAGCTGGACTCTTTAAAAGCCCAGTTGGCTGAGATTAAAGAACTGTTACAGGAGACGTCAGACCCCTCAACAGATAAAACAAAGGAGCCCAAGAAAAATGACAAACCATTTGCTGGCATGACTAGGCCAGGAACCACGGGTATATCTCGTAAAAGGGGGAAGGAGATCTCTCTGAAACAGCAGGCGAGGGTCAGGATGTAGGGCCCCCCCTGGTGGCGAAGGCAAACACACAAGATGCACCTCTCATGTGCGCTAAAGTCTTCACCACCATTTCTCAGACACACGGCTCTCACAAGGCGACCCAATCCCAACCAAGCCCTGCGACATAAACTTAGTCAGCTTTACACAAAACAAAACCCCACAGTCGTTGGATCCCACAAAATATGCACAAAACTATTGCGACGAGATTAGTGCGAACACTGATCAACCAAGCGCCACGCGAGATCAAATTTCTGATTAACTTCAGTTCATGTCTTGGCACACCGAGTCCGGTGTCGAAACACCTGACATCGCGACTCCCCCTAGTGGCAAAAATCTCCCTCTATCCATCGACTCAGACACAGACACCCATTTCACCGCTGGTGTAATGGCTGCGCTGTGGAACATGTTAGGCGTCAAGGCGAAATTCCATATCGCGTACCACCCTCAATTCTCTGGTCAGGCTGAACGAGCCATTCAAACCATTGTGAGCATGCTGCAAAAGTATATCACAAACCATGGTAAAATTTGTGATGTGAAACTTCCCTTGGTGCTAAGGGCCATTCGGTCCACCCCTCATTGCGCCACTGAAGTCACACCCTTTGGGATGATGACTGGGCGAGAGTCGGTTCTTCCCCCGCATCTCCTATACAAACCAGAGGCCATGAGCGTCGCGATTGCATACACTGCACATCAACATGTCGCCGACCTACAACGCCACCTACAGTCAATCTTTACAGGTGCCCAAAAGAATCTCGATTCGAGAGTAGAAGGACACAAAGCCTACTACGCCCGAATCTCAGAGAAGTTCCTACCACCCTGGTCGAGACCTTTCGATCGTGGGAAAACCGTTCCCCGTCGCGTATCACATTAGGATATCTAGGCCTAATCAAATGCTTTCATATCGATTTCCATGATAATCGAATCAAACCTTTTGAACAGTCCTCACTCCAAAAGGGGGTGGACGACAGCTAGGCCCATCCTGTCCACTTAGCTTGTACGCATCACTCAACCATAAGCGTACACTAACATTCCCGGTCAGACTTCACCAACACAAAGAAGTAACCCTTCAGTATAACATGGTAGATAAAATACTAAAATCCGCTATTATTACTAGTGTGTAGTCATCGCAAATACACCTGGCGTATAGTCTTGGCAGTGCTATCCTCACTTTTGTGAATCCACAAAACTTAGAGATGTGCACCTTCACGAAAGACATCCACTGGGTCTGCCCAGGCAACCCATACATAACACTACACACCTAGCTAGATAAAGATGGTCTGTGTCCCCGACAGCTAGCCGCAGTAGCGCACGCTTTCTAGCCAGACCCCCCACTGCTATCACCTTCCCAGAAGATTAGGTTTGCCAACCCAAACACTAATACTTCTTTCCTTCCTTCATTTCTTCTCTTTTCTTGTTTTTTTTTTATGCATAAGAAATTGAATACTACATGTTTCATGTTCAATGTTTAATTTTTTTGATGTGGTTTTGATCTAGTTAGTTAGATAATGATTATATGCCCAAAATGCCCATAGTGATTATATTATGCCCAAAATGCCTCTGACTCCAACTGTCTTACTGGAACTCACAAGTTTACACAGTCTTCACAGGACACCATGGACTGTGCAGAGCAACTCTACCTCAAGGACTATGGACACGGCGATGATACGATACGGTGCTCTCAGTGCTACGACTCCGTCATACCCCTGAGACCAAAAGGGGGACTGTAGGTATCATGCCGCCATCTTGTGTCAGAACTACAATTCCCAGTCCACTTCCGTGTGACCTACGTCACGCGTGGGCGGGATCATCTACGTCATCATACAAGGAAACATAAAACAATGGGACAACGCTTCCATCTTTGCTCTCTCACGTCTGGCTTCCGATGGATCTGGATGTATAAAGAGGCGCGCTCTCCACCCCAAAAAGACGTCTTCTTTCTTGCAAGATCCATCACTCAGCGCGATTTTCCTTCTTACCCTTGGCAAAGGTAAACTCTAGAGTCGCGCGATCTTTAAACTCAACCTGAGTTACAACCGGTTTACTTGCATTAGAAGTGACGTCACGACTGCAGCCCAGGCAGTTAAAAGTTAAGAAGCGATTGAATCCTTTTTAACTCAAAGCGCTGTGCATCTTATTCTGATCAGAGACTTTTCCTCACGAACGCTGAGGTTCGGACCAAGAACCCTCTGCTTTCCACGGGAACCACCCAAGTGCTCCGTTCGACCCGAAAGTTTCTCCGCCTCCATCACGAGCGGCTCACGTGCTCCCACGGCGAGGCCCGAGACTACACCGGCGAATAGTTCTTCATATCTTGCTAAAGGCAGGATTAAGTAAGATTTTGGCATTTGGGCATAATTAGGATAGTCTTAGGAATTTGCTTTTATTTGAAATAGTGTGAATTTAAACCCAGGTTTATTGTTACACTGTTGAACACGCAGCGTGTTGATTTATTTTGGTTCTATGTTCTCTCAATTGTTTAATAGATAGGCTGCGCATGCTTCTCTCTTTTATTCTTTACTACTAACATATAGTTCTCATTATTATACATCTTGATGTCATTAAGATTTCAGTGGATTCAGTATGGTTATGAGCTAGTGGGTTAGCTACAGCTTCGCTTTTGTCTGCTTAGCAACACAAAGCTAATCAAGGCCTACCATGTGCTCAGCAAGCCATCAGGCCTAACAAACACACTTTAGCTAGGCTATAGGGCCTTTCACAAACACATACTAGCAACACAAGGCTAATCTAGGCCTCCACCACGTGTAGTTAGCTACACGAGGCTAAACACAGAGCTAATCCTTTGTTCTGTTTAGATAACATTCTTTTGTTTAGCTACCAACAAGCTAGGCCTCCACCACGTGTAGTTAGCTACACGAGGCTAAACACATGGTCAAGTCCTTCACACTCCCCCTCTCTCTCTCTCACACACACACACACACTTCACTGCTTGTATATATTGATTTATCTTTTTATCTTTGTATAATAAATTCATTTATTAAACAAACTGTTTATTTGTGTGAACAACATCTGAAGTCCCCAATTTTCTCAAAGAATTCAAAAAGGGTGCAAATGTTATATAATATGGTAAGTGATCTTAATAATTTGGAAATGTACCATAATTTAGCTGTTTGGTAATTTATTATTAAGCACCAGGATTAATGGTATGATTCACTAAATGATTCCCTAAATGATTCATTGAACAATTCCCTAAATGATTCACTAAATGATTCATTGAACGATTCACTGAACGATTCACTTCAAATGAGAGTGATTCTATGGTATGATTCAATTCAAACGAGTCAAATTAAATGATTCAATGGGATTGATTCATTTTAATTATTGACCTTCAAAATTTAATGAGACTGATTTAACGAGATTGATCACTTAATATCAATAATTAACTGATTGCACCCACACACCTGTATGACAAGGGTATGCACCTTAGGGAGTTCACACCGGGAGATAAAGTACTCGTACTGTTGCCTACATCGAGCTCCAAATTAATCGCCAAGTGGCAAGGACCCTTTGAGGTCACACGGCGAGTCGGGGACGTCGACTACGAGGTGAGGCGAACGGACAGGGGTGGGGCGCTACAGATTTACCACCTCAATCTACTCAAACTCTGGAATGAGGACGTCCCCGTGGCGTTGGTGTCGGTGGTTCCGGAGAAGGCGGAGCTGGGGCCAGAGGTTCAAAAGGGAGCATTGGCATCACGTACCTCTCTGGTCCCCTGTGGAGACCACCTCTCCCCGACACAACTTGCAGAGGTTGCCCAGTCGCAGACCGAATTTTCGGACGTGTTCTCGCCCCTGCCCGGCCTCACCGACCTCATAGAGCACCACATTGAGACGCCCCCAGGGGTGGTAGTGCGTAGCCACCCTTACAGGCTACCCGAACATAAGAAAAAAGTGGTTCGGGAAGAACTCGAGGCCATGCTCAAAATGGGCATCGCCGAGGAGTCCCACAGCGACTGGAGCAGCCCGGTGGTCTTGGTACCCAAGGCCAACGGGTCGGTCTGGTTCTGTGTAGACTATAGAAAAGTCAACGCGGTGTCTAAATTCGACGCGTACCCAATGCCTCGTATTGATGAGTTGCTTGATCGACTAGGCACGGCTCGCTTTTACTCGACACTGGATTTGACAAAGGGTTATTGGCAGATCCCCTTGACTCCATTATCCCGAGAAAAAATGGCCTTTTCCACACCGTTTGGCTTACACCAGTTTGTCACACTTCCTTTTCGGCTGTTTGGGGCGCCTGCTACGTTTCAGCGGCTGATGGATAGGGTCCTCCACCCCCACGCCACCTATGCTGCCGCATACCTTGACGACATCATTATTTATAGCAGGGATGGGCAACTGGCAGCCCGCCTCCTTACTCAGTGTGGCCCGTAGATCATTTATTAATTATCAGGAAAAAAAATTAACCGCGGCTTTTTTTTTACAGTTGTAATTACACTGTTGACCGATAGAGGGCGCTTCCTTTAGCTCGCGGTGCTAAAGGAAGCCACATCATTACGTCGTTGTATACATCATTACATCGCTGTATACGTCAGTTATGTCGTTGTTTACGTCATTAAGTCGCTGTATACGTCAGTTACGTCGCTACGTTTGCATAAACCTTGGCGCGAATATCGAAGCAAAAACAACGCGGAAGAAGCAGCAGCAACAACAACAATAATAATAATGGATGACTTCGCGTTTGTACAGCTGCTGCTTTTCGTTGCTTAAAAATGGCGATCTTTCGCGGTCTTGTTATTGTTGTTGGTCTTAACAACTCCGCCCCCCCGCTGACGTAAGCGGTTCTTTCCTCTGGCCCAGCAGAGAGTTGGTGCTAGCCTGGAACCGGTTTTTCTGGCCCCAGAGCCAGTTCTTTGTCAGTGGAAACAGAAAACCCGGTTCCAAACTAAGCACTGGCCCCGAACCAGCCCTGGAACTGCTTTGGTGGAAAAGGGGCAACAGAGGTTTCGCAGGGCTCCTCCGACAGAGCGGGGTAAACTGCCCTATACTGCACTGTCTCATACATCAGGTGAGTAGCCTCATATTAACTGTGAGATGTAGGCCTGAGTTTGACATGGCAGGACAAAAATATTTTTTTTAACATGCCATGCATTTTATCTCTCCAGGAAGCCCTCTGCACGAAGACACTGAACTTTAGCCACATTATGGATTTAGTGACCAAAGTAACAAATCTCATCAGAGGGGGGAACAGGTCCCTTTGTCACAGGAGGTTCATCGCCTTTTTGGATGAAGTGGACGCCGCGTATGGGGATTTACAAATGCATGCTGAGATCAGATGGATGAGTCGAGGGAAGTGTCTGGAGCGTTTTTTTGCGCTGTGCTCTGAACTACCAGTGTTCTTGGAGAACAGTATTAGTGGTGATACAAGCACCTACTGCAGAAAACTCAAAGACACACAGTTTATTTGCGACATGGCCTTTCTGACAGACATCACCTCGCATCTCAACCACCTTAACACACACTTGCAGGGGAGAGACCAAACCGTTTGCGATCTGTATGCACACATAACCGCATTCCAGCGTAAACTTGACCTGTTCATAGAAGGATTTTCTTCCCATCGTCCAAATTTGGCTCGCTTTCCCGCTTGTGAGGAGATGCGAAAAGATAACCCCAGGTGCGAGAAACTACTTCAGAAGTATAGGGCCGACATCGAAAAATTGCAGGAGCAGTTTAATGATCGTTTCCAAGATTTTCATGTGATGAAACCACGAATTGCGCTATTCACGGACCCCGTCTCTGCTGCTGTCAGCGAACAACCATCAGAACTGCAGCTCGAACTCTGCGAGATGCAGTCAGATCCGTATTTTCAAGCAAAGCGCAATGAGAGGGGAATTTCATTTTGGAGACTGCTACCAGAGGCACTTTTTCCACTCCTCAGAGATTTTGCTGTCAATGGCCAGCGTGTTTGGGAGTACTTACATTTGTGAGAGCAGCTTTTCAACAATGAAGCACATTAAGTCAAAAGAGAGGAACAGATTCACGGATGATGCTCTTTTTCATTTGATGCGGATTGGATGCACAAAGATTGACATTGATATCCAGTCTATTGTGCGCCAGCAGGCAAAACCACAAGTATCTCATTAAGTTGCACTTAATGTTGGGCCGCTGTTTTTTTAGTTTTGTGCCTCATTGAATGTGAGCCCTTTGCACTTTGTTTCTTTTAAAACAAACTTGTGTTTGTCGTTTAACAAGACGAGCATTATGTTAAAAATGCATTTCAGTGTGGAAAATATTAAATAAATGTATGTTGATTCAATAAACATACAGACACAAGAATATACAAATATTTTGTTCTTATTTAAAATTCTTTTGTAACTTCTCTCATATCTGATTAGTTGAAGTGCGCGGTCATGTGGCCCTCTGATGGTGGTGATGAAAAATTGTGGCCCTCTTTATCATGCAAGTTGCCCATCCCTGGTCTAGGGCATCAAACTGGTGACCTTTTGGTCCCAAAGCTGCTTCTCTAACCTTTAGGACATGGCTTCCTGGACTCTAGACACATCTCAAGGATAGTTAAAGCAACTAGGATGCAACCAGACCACAATTCGAAGAGCCACAGCAAAGAGTCTGAATACTTTTGTGAATAAGAGATTTTGTTTATGATTATTAATTAATTTTTTTATCTTTATCTCATGATTATGGGCTATTGATGGATAAAAATGTCAATCACATCCACTCCAAATCAAATCCATAACAATAATGTTTCAACAACTATGGGGTGTGAATACTTTCTCAATCCACTGTATACTGTATTTTGCATTTATTTACCCTTCAAGAAATAGAGTGGGCGGCACGGTGGTGTAGTGGTTAGCGCTGTCGCCTCACAGCAAGAAGGTCCTGGGTTCGAGCCCTGGGGCCGGCGAGGGCCTTTCTGTGTGGAGTTTGCATGTTCTCCCCGTGTCCGCGTGGGTTTCCTCCGGGTGCTCCGGTTTCCCCCACAGTCCAAAGACATGTAGGTTAGGTTAACTGGTGACTCTAAATTGACCGTAGGTGTGAATGTGAGTGTGAATGGTTGTCTGTGTCTATGTGTCAGCCCTGTGATGACCTGGCGACTTGTCCAGGGTGTACCCCGCCTTTCGCCCGTAGTCAGCTGGGATAGGCTCCAGCTTGCCTGCGACCCTGTAGAAGGATAAAGCGGCTAGAGATGAGATGAGAAATAGAGTGCTAAAAGGATTTAATCATGCAGTTATTTTGCCATACAAACAGTATACTCTTCCTGAGAGGTTATTAAAGAGCTGTGTCTGGACGTAATTGTAAAACAATCTGTGTTGGAAACTGGTGCTATTGAATTGTGACAGCACACTGAAGACCAACTGCAGTCAGTTAAAATGTCAGTTGTTACTTCACTTGAGCTTTTCCTCACATTCTTTCCCTCTGCAGAACAACTGAATGCTGTAGAAGAGGCGTTACATGACTGTTGCACATCCCAAACCTCATGCACACTTGCAGCTCTTCATGCAAATAATGCAAGGCTGTTTTGCATGTCAAATGTTGCAGAGTTGACTTGGGAGCATTTTTCACCATTATTATGGCTTGTCTTCCCAAGGTTTATTTATTTGTGCTCATGAGAAGTTTGAGAAGTTTTCCACTCTGTAATTCTTCATATTTTATTTATTTATTTTTTTTAGTTGTGCCACTGCTGAAAACCTGAGTACTGAGAATGATTTTTCTTTAATTGTACGTTATATGTTATGTATTATACATCACATTACTCATGAGCATATTGTTTACTGGTTGTTGTTGCATAATTGCACATAGAAGGAAAAGATGATGATGATGTCTCATCTCATCTCATTATCTGTAGCCGCTTTATCCTTCTACAGGGTCACAGGCAAGCTGGAGCCTATCCCAGCTGACTACGGGCGAAAGGCGGGGTTCACCCTGGACAAGTCGCCAGGTCATCACAGGGCTGACACATAGACACAGACAACCATTCACACTCACATTCACACCTACGCTCAATTTAGAGTCACCAGTTAACCTAACCTGCATGTCTTTGGACTGTGGGGGAAACCGGAGCACCCGGAGGAAACCCACGCGGACACGGGGAGAACATGCAAACTCCACACAGAAAGGCCCTTGCCAGCCACGGGGCTCGAACCCGGACCTTCTTGCTGTGAGGCGACAGCGCTAACCACTACACCACCGTGCCGCCCCATGATGATGATGTTTTTCTAGAAATAAATGCGTAAGATTAGCAAGTGTATCTGCCAATCAAATTTAAAACTGAAATGAGTAGAAATGTCTAGAAATATGCTTTACTAATCTTCCATTTTGCAGTGTGGCTGTTGAAGGAGTTCTACAGTTTTTAGAACCTGAAGCTGTTCAGAAATTCATACACGAAACCTCAAGTTCCCTCTCCTGGCTGTAACGTCATACTGCAGCACGTCAACACATCAACTCTACACAAAATCAAATCAAATCGACTGTGAAATGCATTCTGAGTTCTAGATATTTAGAATCAGATACAGTGGTGCTTGAAAGTTTGTGAACCCTTTAGAATTTTCTATATTTCTGCATAAATATGACCTAAAACATCATCAGATTTTCACACAAGTCCTAAAAGTAGATAAAGAGAACCCAGTTAAACAAATGAGACAAAAATATTATACTTGGTCATTTATTTATTGAGGGAAATGATCCAATATTACATATCTGTGAGTGGCAAAAGTATGTGAACCTTGAGGATTAGCAGTTAATTTGAAGGTGAAATTACAGTCAGGTGTTTTCAATCAATGGGATGACAATCAGGTGCGAGTGGGCACCCTGTTTTATTTAAAGAACAGGGATCTATCAAAGTCTGATCTTCACAACACATGTTTGTGGAAGTGTATCATGGCATGAACAAAGGAGATTTCTGAGGACCTCAGAAAAAGCATTGTTGATGCTCATCAGGCTTGGAAAAGTTACAAAACCATCTCTAAAGAGTTTGGACTCCACCAATCCACAGTCAGACAGATTGTGTACAAATGGAGGAAATTCAAGACCATTGTTACCCTCCCCAGGAGTGGTGGACCAACAAAGATCACTCCAAGAGCAAGGCGTGTAATAGTCGGCGAGGTCACAAAGGACCCCAGGATAACTTCTAAGCAACTGAAGGCCTCTCTCACATTGGCTAATGTTAATGTTCATGAGTCCACCATCAGGAAAACACTGAACAGCAATGGTGTGCATGGCAGGGTTGCAAGGAGAAAGCCACTGCTCTCCAAAAAGAACATTGCTGCTCGTCTGCAGTTTGCTAAAGATCACGTTGACAAGCCAGAAGGCTATTGGAAAAATGTTTTGTGGACGGATGAGACCAAAAGAGAACTTTTTGGTTTAAATAACAAGCGTTATGCTTGGAGAAAACACTGCATTCCAGCATAAGAACCTTATCCCATCTGTGAAACATGGTGGTGGTAGTAGTGTCATGGTTTGGGCCTGTTTTGCTGCATCTGGGCCAGGCTGGCTTGCCATCATTGATGGAACAATGAATTCTGAATTATACCAGCAAATTCTAAAGGAAAATGTCAGGACATCTGTCCATGAACTGAATCTCAAGAGAAGGTGGGTCATGCAGCAAGTCATGCAGCAAGACAATGACCCTAAGCACACAAGTTGTTCTACCAAAGAATGATTAAAGAAAAATAAAGTTAATGTTTTGGAATGGCCAAGTCAAAGTCCTGACCTTAATCCAAATGAAATGTTGTGGAAGGACCTGAAGCGAGCAGTTCATGTGAGGAAACCCACCAACATCCCAGAGTTGAAGCTGTTCTGTACGGAGGAACGGGCTAAAATTCCTCCAAGCCGGTGTGCAGGACTGATCAACAGTTACCGCAAACGTTTAGTTGCAGTTATTCCTGCACAAGGGGTTCACACCAGATACTGAAAGCAAAGGTTCACATACTTTTGCCACTCACAAATATGTAATATTGGATTATTTTCCTCAATAAATAAATGGCCAAGTATAATATTTTTGTCTCATTTGTTTAACTGGGTTCTCTTTATCTACTTTTAGGACTTGTGTGAAAATCTGATGATGTTTTAGGTCATATTGATGCAGAAATATAGAAAATTCTAAAGGGTTCGCAAACTTTCAAGCACCACTGTACAAAAAGCTAACATGTGTCCTACATAAGTCATAACCTGATACACGAAGCGTGTAGGCTTTGTGTAAGGATGTGCAAAGCCTCCCCCCCCCCCCCCCCCATAAAAATTATAAATTATTCTTGCATCCTGGGGGGTGGGGGGTAACATGTTACCCTAGTCAAATAAGACATGCAAAAAAGGTTTAGAAATTGCTCTACAGTAACCCTACAGTTGGGCTGTGGACAACCAAGTTGCCATGGTTACAGTATACCCATTGTAGCTTTTTTATATAAGCACCCATAAGCAGGCTTCCTTGCCTAAAACATAAGTCAACATCATATCCATGTACATTTTGAAATTTATCTCACAGTAAAAATTCCAGAAAAATGGAAGTTGCCTGTTCCCTTTCAGGTTAACGTCCCAAACCCAGTGTGCAGCGTTACCCAGTATCGCCCTGGTTCAGGGTCACGTCAATCCAAACTCCCTGACTCAAAAAGGCTAAAGCCAGCAAATGTGTTGTAAAATTAATCTAACAATTTTTTCAGACGTGTATTAAACTCTACAGTGAGACTTTTAATGTCTTACAGTGTCTTCTACAGTTATCAATATACAAAAAGTACCAATCAAAAGTCTGGACACACCTTCTAATTCAGTTTTTTCTTTATTTTTATTAATTAAAAGTCATTTCATGTCTTAAAGTAATGATGGATGTTATTTTTTTTTTTACTTAGTTGTTCAGTTCTTGACAACATATGGATTACTACAGTTGTGTTATAGGGCGCGAGTTGGCCTAGTGGTTAGTGTGTCCGCCCTTGATCAGGAGATTGCGGTCGGGTCATACCAAAGACCATCATAAAAATGGTACCTACTGCTGTCTGGCAAGGCACGCTGCAATACAGATGTGAGTGGGGAGTCAAACTCTCGTGGTTACCAGAGGACTAGCCCCCCACTGTAACCCTAGCTATGTAATAGGCGAGAGGGCCGAGGGCTACAGAAACAGAGATCGGTGCCACCTAATGCATCATAATGGTGCGGGAAGGACTTTAAAGTTATAGGGCTGTTTTTAGAGAGTATTTCTTAATTATTTACTATTTGATCTCAAACACACTAAGGCCCTGTCCACACGGCAACGGATTCAGGTGACTCCGATACAATTGCTTATCGTTTAGGCCTGGCGTCCACACGGCACCGGCGTTTTGGGTGCCCAAAACGCAATCTTTTTGAGAACAGGTTCCAGAGTGGAAAGATCTGGCAACGTTGCCGTTGTGAAGTCGTCTGGATGAGTAAAACGGATTTGTTTACGATGACGTCACAACCACATGACTGTCAGTGCTTCACGCCGGGTAGAAGTGTAACGAATATCACCAGGAAAAAGCCTTACAGAGCACTAGTGAGAGTGAAACACGAGCTTGGATATTATTATTATTATTATTATTATGTTCAGTGTTAGTTCACAGTCGTAATGCAAGAAGCAGAATAGTGACAGTAATAGTGAAGCAAAAACATGCAATTGTACAAACACTGCAGCTCTACAGCAAAATATTCATTTATGAAATGGTCTGATTCTTAACACCAGTAGTGCCAATGATCTTCTCATTGCGATGCGAGTTGTCAACAAATCCTAGAACTTGGTTCATGAAACGCGCTTACAAAATATTTTCACTGTGAATATTTATTGTGTAATGGTGCAAAGTGAGAGAGAGAGAGAGAGAGAGTCAATCCCGCCAGCAAAAATAGGGGAAAAAAGAGCAATCTCACCTCTTCAGATGTGGGTTTAAGTCCTACAATACATTCCTCAAAAAGGGCGTAGAGGAGCAAATTAATCATTATTTAATTAGCATTCAATTTATTCCAGACCATTAAAGACACCGCCTTCCGCGTAGAATCATAGGTCATCCTCGCCGCCATTTTGGAGAGGTCAAAGCGGAGAATAAAGATTAGCTGCGTTTAACTGTACCAACAGGTTTGCCATCCAAACGAGATCACATGGGATTACCTTTCACAGGTGAGACTGGAAAAATACTTTTCATTGTATTTGGTCATTATAATGTAATTTTACAAACAGATTTTCCTGACTTTGTGGCTAATATGCATCCTTACTTCTTCTATTGTTCTGGTGTCTCCGAAGGGACCGTCTTACAGCGCCCCTAGAGGTGTGGCATGTGTATTGCATCGTTTTCAGCAAGCATTGCGTTGCCATATGGACCTGATATTTTACTGATTGTTGCCCATTTGGACGCGATATATTTTTAAATAACATCTTGTTGCCGTTGTCGTGTGGATGTAGCCTAAGAAGACAAGAAACTTGTTCACTAATTAACTTTTGACGAGGCAGACCTGTTAATTGAAAATCATTCCAGGTGACTACCTCATGAGGGCTGTTTAAGATAATGCCAATAGTGTACAAAGCATCATCAAGGGAAATGTTGGATACGCTGAAGAATCTAAAATATCAAATATTTTGGCTTTTTTTAACCCTTTTTTTGTTGACCACATGATTCCATATATGTTCCAGATGTTATTTCATACTTTTGACGTCTTCAGTATTGTAGAAAATAGTCACAATACAGAAAAACCCATGAATGAGTAGAGTAGGGGTGTACAAACTTTTGACTGGTATGGTATACTTTACTGTTTTCTAATGTTGATACCTTCACTCTTAAAAATAAGGTACTTGTTTGTTAGCCAAACTAAAATAAAATGGTGAAACAGCTGCATGACAAAATATTGAATTGCACCAAGAAATGTGAAAAAACTTGTGGTCTAAAGTGCGTATGAATTCCTCTAGAAGCTCTCATCTCATCTCATTATCTGTAGCCGCTTTATCCTTCTACAGGGTCGCAGGCAAGCTGGAGCCTATCCCAGCTGACTACGGGCGAAAGGCGGGGTACACCCTGGACAAGTCGCCAGGTCATCACAGGGCTGACACATAGACACAGACAACCATTCACACTCACATTCACACCTACGCTCAATTTAGAGTCACCAGTTAACCTAACCTGCATGTCTTTGGACTGTGGGGGAAACCGGAGCACCCGGAGGAAACCCACGCGGACACGGGGAGAACATGCAAACTCCACACAGAAAGGCCCTCGCCGGCCCCGGGGCTCGAACCCAGGACCTTCTTGCTGTGAGGCGACAGCGCTAACCACTACACCACTGTGCCGCCCCCCTCTAGAAGCTTGTTTATGGAAAAGCTTGTTTATGAACTTGAACTCACAATTACATTACTATTCATTGATTCACGATGATTATTGTCATCTTCTACCACAGTCCCACTTCTTCTTTCTGGCTTCATTATGTTTCCTCTTTCTCTTTTAACTTCCCAATATGAGATACAGTGGTGCTTGAAAGTTTGTGAACCCTTTAGAATTTTCTATATTTCTGCATAAATATGACCTAAAACATCATCAGATTTTCACACAAGTCCTAAAAGTAGATAAAGAGAACCCAGTTCAGCAAATGAGACACAAATATTATACTTGGTCATTTATTTATTGAGGAAAATGATCCAATATTACATATCTGTGAGTGGCAAAAGTATGTGGTGTGACCCCCATGTGCAGCAATAACTGCAAGTAAACGTTTCCGATAAGTGTTGATCAGTCCTGCACACTGGCTTGAAAGAATTTTAGCCCGTTCCTCCGTACAGAACAGCTTCAACTCTGGGATGTTAGTGGGTTTCCTCACATGAACTGCTCGCTTCAGGTCCTTCCACAACATTTCCATTGGATTAAGGTCAGGACTTTGACTTGGCCATTCCAAAACATTAAATTTATTATTCTTTAACTATTCTTTGGTAGAACGACTTGTGTGCTTAGGGTCGTTGTCTTGCTGCATGACCCACCTTCTCTTGAGATTCAGTTCATGGACAGATGTCCTGACATTTTCCTTTAGAATTTGCTGGTATAATTCAGAATTCATTGTTCCATCAATGATGGCAAGCTGTCCTGACCCAGATGCAGCAAAACAGGCCCAAACCATGATACTACCACCACCATGTTTCACAGCTGGGATAAGGTTCTTATGCGGAAATGCAGTGTTTTCCTTTCTCCAAACATAACGCTTCTCATTTAAACCAAAAAGTTCTATTTTGGTCTATCCATCCACAAAACATTTTTCCAATAGCCTTCTGGCTTGTCCACGTTGTCTTTAGCAAACTGCAGATGAGCAGCAATGTTCTTTTTGGAGAGCAGTTGCTTTCTCCTTGCAACCCTGCCATGCACACCATTGTTGTTCAGTGTTCTCCTGATGGTGGACTCATGAACATTAACATTAGCCAATGTGAGAGAGGCCTTCAGTTGCTTAGAAGTTACGCTGGGGTCCTTTGTGACCTTGCCGACTATTAAACACCTTGCTCTTGGAGTGATCTTTGTTGGTTGACCACTTCTGGGGAGGGTAACAATGGTCTTGAATTTCCTCCATTTGTACACAATCTGTCTGACTGTGGATTGGTGGAGTCCAAACTCTTTAGAGATGGTTTTGTAACCTTTTCCAGCCTGATGAACATCAACAACGCTTTTTCTGAGGTCTTCAGAAATCTCCTTTGTTCGTGCCATGATACACTTCCACAAAGGACTGGAGACCAGAGGTTTGAGCTGTGATATGTGAAAGGTGGGGTGAACACATCGCATGGTGAGTCGTAATGCCAGTCTAACGGAACATGGGTTGATGACCTTCTTGATGGGATAGGGTCCAAGGAACCTTGGTGCTAGCTTGCGGGAGACGGTTCTAAGTGGCAGGTGGCACATGGAGAGCATGACTCATTGTCCTACCTGGTAGGTGGGTGCCTTGGAGTGGTGTTTGTCAGCCTGCCTCTTGGATGCGAGGGCGGAGTGAATGAGTCTTCTCCGGGCCAATGTCCATGTCCTCCTGCAGTGATGTATAAAGAGCTGGGCTGAGGGTACGGCGACCTCCTCCTCTTGGTTGGGGAACAGTGGTGGTTGGTAACCTAGGGAGCACTGGAATGGAGAGAGACCTGTGGCAGAGGAAGGGAGAGTGTTATGAGCATATTCGATCCAAGGTAGGTACTTACTCCAAGAACTGGCATCCCTGGATGCCATGTACCTGAGTGCTACCTCCAAAGCTTGGTTCACCCGTTCTGCCTGGCCGTTGGTTTGTGGGTGGAAGCCTGAGGAGAGACTACAGGTGGCCCCGATGAGTTTGCAGAAGGCCCTCCAGAATTGTGCAGTGAACTAAGGACCCCAGTCAGAAACAATGTCAGTGGGCAGTCCATGTAGACGGAAAATGTGCTGGATGAGTAGTTCAGCGGTTTCTTTGGCTGAGGGGAGCTTGGGCAGAGGGATGAAATGAACGGTCTTAGAGAAATGGTCAATCACAGTGAGAATGCATGTTTTGCCACCTGAGTTGGGGAGTCCTGTGATGAAGTCTAGGGCAATGTGAGACCAAGGTCGATGCGGAGTCGGGAGGGGTCTTAGCAAGCCGGCAGGGGGTCGATTGGCTGTCTTGTTCCAGGAGCATGTGTCGCAGGCTGCCATGAACTCCTGAATGTCTTCCTTGATGGATGGCCACCAGAAGCACTGCTGGATGAGTGCCAGGGTTTGGGCAGCTCCTGGATGACAGGCCAGCTTGGAGCCATGACCCCACTGCAGCACCTGGGTTTGCACAGGACAGGGAACAAACAGATGATTACATGGAAAGTCATTGGCATTACCTTCTCTGGGGTCCTGCTCCAGGGCCTTCTGCACTAGTGTCTCAACCTCAAGTATGGTGACCCCCACCAGGCAGCATGGAGGGAGGATGGTTATGGGCATTTTGGACTCCTCCTGGTGGGAAGAGAACATCATGGACAGGGCGTCGGGTTTGCCATTCTTGGAGCCTGGGCGGTAGGAGAGCGCGAATTTGAACCGGGAGAAGAAAAGAGACCATCGGGCTTGTCGAGAATTGAGGCGTTTGGTGGACTTGAGGTACTCCAGATTTTTATGGTCGGTCCAGACTAGGAAGGGAAGATCAGACCCCTCGAGCCAGTGCCCCCGCTCCTCCAAGGCCAGTACCTCTCTGTCGCCAATGTCGTAGTCACGTTTGGCTGGGGACAGCTGGCGGGAGAAGGAGCACGGGTGGACCTTGTTGTCACTGACTCTCTGGGAGAGAATGGCTCCGACCCCTGACTCAGAAGCATTGACCTTGATGATAAACTGCTTGGTTGGATCGGGTATGGTGAGGATGGGTGATGTCGTAAACCTGCGCTTGAGCATGGAAAAGGCTTTCTCCGCTTCCCTCCCCCCACTAAAACTGGGTCTTGGTTGAGGTCAGGGCTGAGAGAGGTCCGGCCACCGTGCTGAAGTCGTAGATGAAGCGCCTGTAGAATTTGGCGAACCCCAGGAAGCGCTGTAGCTCTCGTCTTGAAGATGGGGTGGGCCAGTCAGCGACTGCCTCCAGCTTGAGGGGGTCCATCTGAATCTTCGCCAGACAGATGATGAACCCCAGGAACGAGATAGAGCTTTGGTGGAACTCACTTTTCTCCGCCTTGACGAACAGCTTATTTTCTAGCAGGCGTTGGAGGACCTGCTGGACATGACCCCGATGTTCCTCCAGGGAGCGAGAGAAAATCAGGATGTCATCCAGGTACATGAAGACAAAGGTGTTAAGGAAGTCCCTCAAGATGTCATTAAGTAGTGCCTGGAAGACCGCGGGCGCGTTGGTCAGGCTGAAAGGGACCACGAGGTACTCATAGTGGCCTGTGGTGGTGTTAAAGGCCGTCTTCCACTCGTCCCCTTCCCTGATCCTAACGAGATGGTAGGCATTGTATAAGTCCAGTTTAGTAAACACTTTGGCTCCCTGGAGTAGTTTGAAGGCCGCGGTCATGAGCGGTAGTGGATAACGATTCTTGATTGTGATAGCATTGAGACCCCAATAGTCAATGCAGGAGCGGAGTGACTTGTCCTTCTTTTTGATGAAGAAGAACCCCGCCCCTGCTGGGGAGGAGGAAGGGTGGATGATCCCAGCTGCCAGCGACTCGGTGATGTATTTTTCCATGGCTTGTCTTTTGGTGGGAGAAAGAGAGTAGAGACATCCCTTGGGTGGCGCTGTCCCAGGCAGGAGGTCGATACCACAGTCGTAGGGTTTGTGAGGAGGGAGGGACACTGCTCGGGTCTTACTGAAAACTAGCTTAAGGTCCAGATATTCCGGAGGCACATGAGAGAAGTCAGGAAACTCGCTGGCTGAGGGCTGTGGTGGTTTGGCGGGAGGCAGAGCAGAGTTCAGGCAGGAGGCCAGGCAGGAAGGACTCCAGCCTAGGATGGTGTTATTAGTTCAATTAAGGGTTGTGCTGCATTAGCCAAGGTAGTCCTAGAATGATGGGAACGTGAGGGTCGTTCATGACATGAAATTGAATAGTTTCGGAGTAATTGCCTGAAATCCTTAAGGTGAGTGGGGCGGTAAGGTGAGTGATGGTGGTCAAGCCAGTGCCATTGAGTGTCAGGATGGTGAGAGGGACCTCGAGGGCGAGTAACAGGATTCCGAGATCCTTGGCGGTGGTGGAGCAGATCAGGTTCCTGTCCACCCCCGAGTCTACGAGTGCCTGAAGATGGTGATGCCGGTTGTTGTGGGTGCTGATAACAAGGAGCAACGGTCAGTCAGCAAGGGACTGGTTCTGAGCATTGCCCACCAGGGCCCCTCGATTCACTGGTGGGCTCGTCCTTTTATCGGCCAGGCTCAGCAGATGTGTCCTTGCTGACCGTAGTAGAAGCAGGCCCCCGTGCTCCGCCGGCACAGTTGTTCCTCCGCTGACACCCGTACCCGATCTACCTGCATGGGTTCGACAGACGAGGCGGAAGGTGGAGAGGAGGTGAAGCTGGGGCGGTTCTTCTTTCTCCTCCATTGTTGAATCCGAGCATCGATGCGATTGGCAAGGTCCATGAGGCTGGAGAGGTCCAACAGCAGTTCCCAAGAGACTAGTTCATCCTTAATGGCGTCAGACAGGCCATGTAGGAACACGTCGACCTGGGCACTTTCGTTCCAACCACATGACGCTGCCAACATCTGGAACTTGATGGCATAATCCGAGGTAGATCGGGACCCCTGCCGCAGCTCCATGAGCTCCCTAGCAGCCTCCCAGCCAGACAGAGAGCAGTCAAATGTTCGCCTCATTTCCTCGGAGAATTCTTTGAAGCTGGGACAAAAGGATGCATCGTGTCCCAGACCACTGTTCCCCATTCCCTGGCCTTGCCAGTGAGGAGCATGATGGTATAGGCTACCCGGGAGCATTCTGTGGGGAAGGCCAGAGGTTGTAGATCCAAGATCAGCGAACATTGAGACAGAAAAGATCTGCAGGTACCTGGTTCTCCACTGTAGGGCTGAGGCGAAGGGAGTCTCGATTTGTGGAGAGCGGCGGTGGGAGGAGGTGAAGAAGGAGGTGGCTGGGCAGGGGTAGGCATGGCTTGGGAGTGCTGGAGTTGCATGGCTAGAAGGTTGAGTGAATTGGACAGGGTGGAGAGGTTCTGGGTAATCTGTTGGAGCTCCTGTTGGTGGGTCCCGAGGAGAGCTCCTTGCTGCTGTATAGCCGTTCTCAGCTAGGTCAGTCCTGCTGGATCCATGTTGGCCAGAACGTACTGTACTGTTAAGGATGGTGAGATGAGGTGCGAGATTAGGATCCAGAAGCAGAACACAGACAGTAATCCAATAAATAAGGTGATTTAATCCATGGAAAAGGGCATGGCAAAAAGGTAAATAAACAAGATTAAAAAATAGCAAAATCGTCCAGGTACAAAGAGACAAAAAATTTGACAAAACGACGAGGCAGGCAAGGACAAAAAACGCTAGTGCAAAAAAACATGAACAAGAAAAAATGCTAGTGCAAAAAAACAAACAAACCATGAACAAGAAAAAACGCTTAGTGCAAAAAAAAACATAAACAAGAACAAACGCTAGAGAGAAAAACCATGAGAAGCATAAGAGGCACAGAAATGGCTAGAGTAACAAGCGAGACATTCTGGCAAGGTCCCTGTCTGAGAATGGCATTTATATGGAGCACTTGCATGTGACGTCACAGCCGATCCAGCTTGTGACAGATGCCATCTTGTCGGTCAAACGCCATATTTCCGCCTTCTACTTCTACTTCTGGTTCTACTTCTACCTTTTCTTCTGGAAAACCTACTATACAATTCTACTACAATGGCTGCGGCTACAAGCTCTCCCTACCTGTGCACGTTTTTTATGTTTTTTGTGTGTATTTTTGCGTGTTGTTCGTCTGTACCAGACTTCAATATCCACTACAACCGTATGGACTTACTGGACATTGGTTTCCAGCAGAAAATGACGGTTTGTAGCGATTTCCATCGCATGCACAACATTCCGGACGAGATAGCGAGACCAGCGGGGTCTCCGTGGATTGTTATCGGAAGCAAAGCGAAGGAGGCGGCATCGGGAGCGGAAGCAAAAGCGAGGCTGCAGAGCCAGTGTTCTGTAAAGTTATCCTACCTCTTGGATTTGTCCTACCAAGCCTACTGCGCATGCGTGAAATCCAGGCGGGTACACCGGCCTGTTGACTAAGCTCAGAAAACAGCCACTCAAACCTCCACTGCTAAGCCTCTACCTCTCCAACGCCAGATCCATGTTAAACAAGATGGACGATTTGGAATTACAGCTGGAATTACCTTATTCTATTCTATTCTATTCTATTCTATTCTATAATCGGCTGGTCAGTCCTATACTCAATACTTAAGTGACTTACCCATCCAATGAGGATTATTTTCTTGTTTACAAGATGCCACATCTGAGTCGCTGACAAATCCTGAATTTCTGTAAAGATAACTGTCCAGAGATTTATAAGCACGCAGTGCTTCACCACTGAACAGTGAGGGAAAGTTGATGAGGTAATTACACGTCTGGGTATTCCACCTCTGGCAGTTCAATATTCACTGACACTGTCGTGAAAACTACGTCTGGTAAGCCATAAGGGTCACTAATCTGTAGATCGTTTATTTTAGACATATATCTAGTTATCTGTTCATTAGAAAAATGAGCCGTGTAGTCCGTCGGTTGAAATTGATCCATTCTGTACATGAGTGCAGCAGTATTCAGCTGTGTTTTTTACCGACAAGATGGCGGCTGTGTACTTTCCGGTCACGTGACTGCAAGATCTCTATACACAGCAGAAAAAAACAGGAAGTGAATGCAGGCAAGATGGAATTCCCGTCCCGGAGTCGGATTAGCGTTGACCTGGGAGATAAGTAATCTCCGGAGTGGAAGTCCGGGGCGGAGCATGACACAGATTAGTTAAGGCACTCCAGAGAGAAGAATTAATGGGCTCCAGACTGAGTAGTAAATAGAGTCCATCAAGACTAGTTACTACACTCCAGACAGACTAGATAATACATTCCATAAAGGCAAATTAATACACTCCAGTCAGACTCATTAATACATTCCATACAAACTAGTTAATACACTCCAGACAGACTAGTTAATACACTCCATACAAACTAGTTAATACATTTCAGACAGACTAGTTAATAAATTTCAGGCAGACTCAGTAATACATTCCAGACAGACTAGTTAATATACTCCATAAATACTAGTTAATACACACCAGACAAACGAGTTAATGCACTCCAGACAGACTAGTTAATACAATTCATACAAACTAGTTAATACACACCAGACAGACTAGTTAATACCCTCCATAAATACTAGTTAATACACTCCATACAAACTAGTTAATACACTCCACACAGACTAGTTAATATATTCCAGACAGACAAGTTAATACATTCCAGACAGATTAGTTAATACACTCCAGACAGACGAGTTAATACACTCCATACAAACTAGTTAATACACTCCACACATTCCAGACAGACTAGTTAATGCACTCCAGACAGATTAGTTAATAAACTCCATAACAACTCTTTAATACACTCCAGACAGATCTGGAATTCACACTTTTACAACACATATCAGTTTGTTGTTTGTTTGTTTGTTTGTTTGTATGTATGAGGTGTCCCTCACCTGTCTCTCCCCTGTCCCTTTCCTGTCCCTCACCTATCTCTCAACTGTCCCTCACCTGTCCTTCACCTGCCCCCTTCCTATCCCTCGCCTGTCTCTCACCTGCCCCTTACCCCTCCCTCATCTGTCCCTCACCTGTCCTTCACCTGTCTCTCACCTGCCCCTTACCTTTCTCTCACGGGTCTCTCACCTGTCTCTCACCTGCCCCTTACCTTTCTCTCATGGGTCTCTCACCTGTCTCTCATCTGCACCTTACCTGTCTCTTACCTGCCCCTTACCTGTCCCTCATGGGTCTCTCACCTGCCCCTTACCTCTCCCTCATCTGTCCCTCACCTGTCTCTCACCTGCCCCTTACCTGTCCCTCATGGGTCTCTCACCTGCCCCTCACTTGCCCCTCAACTGTCCCTCACCTGTCTCTCACCTGTGCCTCACTTGTTCCCATTTCCAAATGTTCTATGATCAAAATGATCCAAACACTCGAGCAAAAGAACTGCTAACATTTCTGTCAGAAGTTGATATGTGGTGCAGAGCAAATATTAATCTAAATGATCTGAAGCCATTTTGAGTGCACCATTTTACATTCCCTCAATACCACATCTAACTTCATTTCTGACACTTTATGTCACAATTAAGACCTCTGACATTTGACTACTGAGAGCACAGATGCCAAAGAATACTATTTCACACTTCCATTAATGTACATTCCAACACTGCAGAGACACTGTTCCTCATCTCGGTCATTTATATTTCCAAAACACATTTCTTTAATTGTACACAGTCCAACCAGGCCATGAGTCATCAATAACCCTGAATCATTAGTTATGAATGATCCTGATGATGTCACTCTGGTGTCTGTCTCTGTCAGTCATAATTAACCATTTCTGCACACTTAAACCCTCATTAGGGTTAATGTAAGAGCTGGTATTGAATAGCTCCCAGTATTGTCCTGGAGGCAGATTAAATGTTAACCCAGTGATGCTGTAATCTCAGGTTAAGGTCAGGGGAAGGGATGAAGGAGATGTTGATATTAATGACTGTTCACAGATCAGATATACACCAAATGTACAGATACCAAGGTCAAAGCTAAAGTTAGATGTGCAGCAATGTGTGATAGCTAGAGGACAAGCAGATGGTTAGAAAACAGCAAAGCACCACCATGGGATCATTTCATTGGTATTAGACACACTTAAGGAGGACACTCACACCATCGTACCATGTGCTCAGCTCCTTTCACACTCCATCACTGTGCTCATATCTCAGTAATATGATTCGATTGTGATTCGATTACCATGGCCTAATTCAGGTGTGTGAGAGAGAAACAAACAAACAAACAAACAAACAAACAAAAAATAATAATCTAAACACAGTTTAGTCAAACAGAGCTACTACTGATACTAGCTTGTATGTGACAAACCCATCTTCTCATCATTGGTCATCTCTTCTCTTCATTTGTGATCAATACCCGGGCAGTACCTCTCATCTAAAGTCAGCTGGATTTGGCTCCAGCTTCCCCCATGACCCTGACAGATAAGCACTATAGATAATGGATGGATGGATGGATGGATGGATGGATGGAAAGGGACCACCACAGGACCACCACTGACCATTGTTTAGGTGGTAGATGATTCTCAGCCATGGTAGCTACATGATAGTTCATATTGCAGCAATATAGGTGTATTGAGTCCAGCAGTGCTGCTGAGATTTCTAAACACAGTCCACAAACCACAATATCCAGCAGTCCTGCTATGAAAATCTGTGCACCAATGAAGCACTAGATGATAAACACAAGTTGTGTATGGAGCAAGATGAGTTTTAAATTTTCATTTTAATTTTATTTCCAGATTTCTGGAGGAACTGGATGTAGCAAAGTTGAAGATGTTGAGATTCTTACTGGCAAAGTTGGACAGGATTAGAAATGAGTATGTTAGAGGGATGGCACATGTAGGGTGGCTTGGAGACAAAGTGAGAGAGATGGTTTGGAGACTATGGCAGCGAGGGCATGGCCAAGTGTCAGTTTGTGAATGGAGGGTGGGGCCGGGGAAGGTGAGTGGCTAAGTCATTACACCTGATGTCAATTAATGTGTGTGTGTGTTTGTTGCAGGGATGGTGGAACATAAAAGGAGGGGGAGAGCAGAGGAGAGGTTTCTCCTGACCAGAACACGTGTGTGTGGCATGTGTGACTGTGTGTGAGCAGTGAGTGAGCTGAAAAGCAAAGAAAAATAAGGAAAATAAAGAGAGTGTGTGAAACCAACTCCTGCCTGACATGCTTCTGTGCTCCACCCACATCAGGGATCTGTTACAGTGGTGCCGAAACCCGGGAGTACAGAATGGAACCACCACATGGAGTCCTCCCCATTCAAAGAGCTCATCCATGCCCTCGCTGCTGCCCAGCAGAACCAGCATCAAGTGCTGATCACCCTCCGGAAGGAGCAAGAGCAACACTTTGAAGCCTTGATGCTGGCCCAGCAGGAAGATCACCAGGTGTTCTGGCATCTGCTCGCATCAGCAGTGGCTTCGACTGTCACCACAGCAGGCACCCTCATGAAAATGGGCCCGCAGGATGATCCGGAAACGTTCCTCGCCTTCTTTGAACAAGTGGCTGAAACGTGGCCACTTGAGCAGCACGCGGTGCGCCTCCTCCCGCTCCTGACTGGCGAGGCGCAGCTCGCAGCACAGCAGCTCCCTGCTGACAGCCAACTGATGTACACCGACTTGAAGAAAGCCATCCTGCAGCATGTCGGCCACTCCCGTGTCATGCTCTGCCCCGGACATCCACTCCGGAGATTATGGATCTCTCACACCAGCGCCAATCCGGATCCGGGACAGGAATTCCCTCTCACCCGTATTCACTTCCTGGTTTTCACTGCTGTGTATAAATACAGGTAGTCGTCGACTTACGACTGCGTTTGGTTACGACTGACTGGTCGTAAACCGATCTGGTCTTAAGTCGGTCTATGTTAAATGAACGTAAGTATATTGTGATGTGTAATGATATTGTAATCATCTTAAAGTCTTATTTTATCAACATTTTCTTATTTCATTACCTTGCCTCATTATTTGGTTTAAGTCAAACACTGCATACTACACTGTGTACAGTACAATTCGTTTAATATGTGCAAAACAAAAAATACGAAATACAGGTGTGAAAAATAGAAAACATTTTAGTTTGAAACATAGCAAAATACAAAACTTAGTGACCGCTGGCATCACTGGTGCTTGGCTGTGGGTCCTCTATGTCATCATCAGCTGTTGCAGTGCTTGGGCTGGCGGGAGGATTTGCTCGTTTCATAAACCAGAACTTGGGGCGGAAACTGTATGATGGAGCACGCGAGGGAGCGCGAGAGAGACTGTGCATGTGCCTGGAGCTGGGGCAGAAACTGTTGTACGCGGCGAGAGGCGCTGCCGGGAACTGGGTGGAAACTGTCATACGCTCAGCTAGCTCAGCTGGGAAACACTTGCCAGTCATAACCAGATGGTCGTAAAGTCGATCGGTCGTAAGTTGCATAGGTCGTAAGTCAACGACTACCTGTAAGCTGTTTTCAGACTCAGACTTTGCCAGAACGTCTCGTTTGCTTCTTTAGCTGTTTCTGTGCCTCTCTTACTGTTCATGGTTATACTCTCTAGTGATTTTTTCTTGTTCATGGTTTTTGCACTAGCACTCTTCTGGTTCATGGTGTTTTTTGCACTAAGGGTTATTTCAGATTCATGGTTTCTTGCACTAAGGATCTTTTCTTGTTCATGGTTTTTTACACCAGCGTTTTTGTCTTTGCCTGTCTCATGTTTTTGTCAGGTTGTTTGTCTTATTTTGTCCGGACTATTTTTACCATTTGTTTTATGTCTTGTTTGTTTACCTTTTTGCCATGCCCTTTTTCCCCTGAGTTAAATCATATTATTTATTGGATTACTGTCTGTGTTCTGCTTGTGGATCCTAACTTCACCATACCTCCACCCACCCTAACACCCCAGAACAACATCGCCAGCATGTCTGGACGCTGGCATTGGAGGAGGTCGGCTGGCCGTTCACATTCAGCCAGCAACTCCGGGACACCTACCAGCGGTGGCTGAGGGCGGAAGACCACAACGCCGATGGGATCATCAATCTGGTGGCACTGGAACAGTTCATCTCTCGACTTCTGGAAGGAACGGCAGAATGGGTCCAGTGTCATCACCCGTCGTTGCTATTTAGAGCCATCAAGTTAGCAGAGGACCATCTGGAGGTGGTTCTGACGGCAGGCAGATGAGGCACCTCTCCTCACCTCTTCTCTCTTTCCTTTTTCCCCCTCTCTCTCTCTTTCCCTTCCCCACCCCGTTCCCCCACCGCAGAGGCGGTGGCCAGCTCCTCCCCAGCTGGCCCATCACACCTGTGGTGTCCTCCCATCTCCCTCTTCTGTGTCTGTGTCATCTCCTCTTCAGATGGGTGACACCCATAACGCCGGTGCAGAGGGAAAGCCTGGGCCAGTGTGCTGGCGCAGCGGGGAGTCGGAGCATCTCCAGAGTCAGAGCTCCGCAAGGGAGGTGGGAGCTGTGATCCAGATCCCTGACGTGCCAGAAACCGCCCCCGATTGGGACGGAACGTATTGCATACCTGTAAGTGTTCAAGAGGATATATATCACACGTTGGTGGATTCCGGTTGTAATCAGACCTCAATTCTCCAAAGCCTGATGCAAGGCGAGGCATTGGGGAGAGCACAAGCAGTGAAGGTGTTGTGTGTGCATGGAGATGTTCACAATTACCTTCTAGTGTCCATCCATATTCTATTCCGGGGCCAAACGCATAGAATTAAGGTGGCGGTTAGTCCTTGTCTCACCCACTCGCTAATTTTGGGGACTGATTGGCCAGGGTTTAAAGAATTGATGGAACACATAGTGAGAGGTGGGTCCTGCATAAATACATCACAGGAAGATCCCAGTGTGGCATTGACTGGGGAAGCTGTCACAGAGCTGTCTACGTCAGCACCGCATCAGGGTGATACAAGGAGTGAGGAGCAACTCGCCCCTTCTCCCTCTCTCGGGGATTCCCTTGAGGATTTCCCATTAGAGCAGTGGTGAGACGAGACTCTGTGGCATGCATTTGACCAAGTGAGAGTAATTGATGGTCAAACTCTCCAGCCAAGTGCAACACCGGTCTTCCCATATTTTGCTATTATTAAGGATAGATTGTACCAAATGACATAGGACACTCAAACCGGTGAACAAATAACTCAGTTGTTGATCCCAAAGAGCTGTAGGGAGCTTGTCTTCCCTGCAGCTCACTTTAATCCCATGGCCAGACACTTAGGGCAGGATAAAACACTAGCCCAAATAATAGGCCGGTTCTATTGGCCAGAGATTCGCGGGGTTGTCCGTCGGTGGTGTGCGGTGTGCCACGAATACCAATTAGTAAATCCCGCGGCCACTCCAAAAGTGCCTTTGCGCCCTCTACTTCTAATTGAGACCCCTTTTGAGAGAATTGGGATGATCTCGTCAGGCCATTAGATCGATCAGCACGGGGATATCACTTTATTTTAGTTCTGGTGGACTATGCAACGCGATATCCAGAAGCGCTGCCTCTCCGCAATATTTCTGCATGCAGTATTGCGGAAGTGCTCTTTCGTTTTATCTCCTGGGTCGGGATTCCAAAAGAAATCCTGACAGACCAAGGCACTACATTTATGTCACGCACACTATGCAAACTTTATGGGTTATTGGGGATTAAGTCTATCTGCACCAGTGTCTATTACCCACAAATGGATGGCTTAGTGGAGTGTTTTAATCAAACACTCAAAAACATAATTCGGAAATTTGTAAGTCAGGATGCACATAATTGGGATAAATGGCTCGAGCCCCTGTTATTTGCAGTACGAGAGGTCCTGCAAGCCTCCACAGGTTTCTCACTGTTTGAGTTATTATATGGGCATAAGCCCCATGGTATTTTGGATGTGCTACGGGAAAATTGGGGGGATGGACCTTCACCTAGCAAGAACGAAATTCAATACATTCTCGACCTGTGCGCAAAACTCCACACACTCATGCACTTAACCCAGGAGAATTTACGACAGGCACAAGAACATCAAATCCGGATGTATGACAGGGGAACATGCCTTAGAGAGTTCACACCGGAAGACAAAATGCTCGTATTATTGCCCACGTCGAGCTCCAAATTAATTGCCAAGTGGCAAGGGCCCTTTGAGGTCACACGGCGAGTTGGGGACATTGACAATGAGGTGGGGCAAACAGATAAGGGTGGGGCATTGCAAATTTACCACCTCAACCTGTTAAAACATTGGAATGAGGGGGTCCCCATGGAGTTGGCGTCGGTAGTCCCAGAGAAGGTGGAGCTGGGGCCGGAGGTAAAAAAAAAAAGTAACATCTCAAATCACTCCAGTCCCTTATGGAGACCACCTCTCACCGGCACAACTCACGGAGGTGGCCAAGTTGCAAAAGGAATTTGCTGACATGTTCTCGCCCCTTCCCAGCTGCACCCACCTCATAGAACACCACATTGAGATGCCCCCGGGGGTGGTGGTGCGTAGCCACCCTTACCGCTTGCCCAAACACAAATAAAAGGTGGTTCAGGATGAACTCAAGGCTATGCTCGACATGGGCATAATCAGGAGTCACACAGTGACTGGAGCAGCCCGGTGGTCCTGGTTCCCAAGACTGATGGGTCGGTCTGGTTCTGTGTGGACTATAGAAAAGTCAATGCGGTGTCTAAATTTGATGCATACCCAATGCCTTGCATTTATGAGTTGCTCGATCGGTTAGGCACTGCTTGCTTTTATTCGACACTGGATCTAATGAAGGGATATTGGTCTATCCCCATGACTCTATCCCGAGAGAAAAAGGCCTTTTCCACACCATTTTGGGTTATTTGGAGCACCCGCTACTTTCCAGTGGCTCATGGACAAGATCCTCCACCCTCATGCTGCCTACGTGGCTGTGTACCTTGATGACATAATCATTTATAGTAATGATTGGCTGCGACATCTGGAACATCTTAGGGCCATCCTAAAGTCGCTGAGGCATGCAGGTCTCACAGCTAACCAGAAAAAGTGTGCAATTGGGCGGGTGGAAGTACAGTATCTGGGTTTCCACTTGGGTCATGGGCAGGTGTGGCCCCCAATTAACAAGACTGCAGCAATTGCGGCTTGCCCGAAGCCCAAGACCAAAAAGGGGGTGAGACAGTTCTTGGGGCTGGCTGGCAACTATTGTAGGTTCATACCTAATTATTCAGATGTTACCAGCCCGCTGACTGATCTCACTGAAAAGGCAGCACCAGATCCGCTCCAGTGGACAGAGCAGTGCCAACAGGCTTTCACTAGGGTAAAAGTTGCACTGTGGGGGGCACTTTTACACTCCCCTGACTTCTCTCTCCCCTTTATTTTACAGACAGACACATTGGACGGAGGGCTGGGGGCAGTCCTGTCCCAGAAGGTGGAGGGCAAGGAGCATCCCATGCTGTATATCAGCTGCAAGCTCTAAATGCATGAAAGCAAGTACAGCACCATTGAAAAGGAGTGCCTGGCCATCAAGTGCGCAGTCCTCGCCCTCCGATACTACCTGCCGGCATGCCCTTTCACCCTCTGTTCGGACCACGTGTCCCTCCATTGGCTCCACCGCATGAAGGATGCCAATGTGCGGATCACCCGTTGGTATCTTGCCCTCCAGCTGTTTAAGTTTGAGGTGGTCCACAGGCCAGGGGCACAGATGGTGGTGGCGGACTTCCTGTCCTGTCGGGGGGGGATCGGATCCAAAAAAAATCCCTCCTTTTAAAACTTATCGCAAACAGAATACATTACACTCATAAAAGTCCAGTGATCAAGAACCGGGATATGTATCATGTGATTGGTCATGTGATGTGTGAAAGGAAGTCTGTGTTATAAGCTGATGCAGTTGGCCATTAAATAACCAAATGGTAATTTAAGGTCTGGTCACACAAATGATTCAAACTTTGTTCAGATAAACAGATATAAAGAAATCATGCTTTAATCTCAGCTCTGTGATGTCAAAGGTGGAAGCACTGAACTCTAACAACACATAAATTGAAGATATTATTCATTTCATAGCACATCTGCATCCATGAAAGAAGTTTTTAAACCTTGTCTCAGCACCACACACTACCACTTTATTTTTCAACACTCGTATACACTCACCAGCCACTTTAACAGGAACTTGTTGTTGATTCTAAGATCCCTGTTCTTGGCTGCAGGAGTGGAACCCAGTGTGTTCTTCTGTTGTTGCATGCTGAGATGCTTTTCTGCTCACCACAGTTGTAAAGAGTGATTATATGAGTTGCTATATCCTTCCTGGCAGCTCGAACCAATCTGTCCATTTTCCTCTGACCCTCTCTTATCAACAAGGTGTTTGTTTCCACCCCCAGAACTGTTGCTCATTCACTCAGTGTTTTTTGTTTTCAGCACCATTCTGTGCAAACTCTAGAGATTGTTGTGTGTGAAAACCCCAGGAGATCAGCAGCTTCTGAAATACTCAAACCAATCCATCTGGCTCAAACCAACACCCATACCACAGTGAAAGTCACACTTCGAGATCACAATTTTTCCCGTTCTGATGTTTGAAGTGAACATTAACTGAAGCTCTTGATTTGTATCTGCATGATTTTATGCATTGTGCTGCTGTCAAGGGATCGGCTGATTAGAGAATGGCATCAAACAGCAGGTGGATGGGTGTTCCTAATAAAGTGGCCAGTGAGTGTAATATCTGCTCAGTGGTTTTCAGTTTTAGACTGGGTTAGATTTGGACTTGTGCATAGCAACAAATAGAGAACACTCAGTAAAGTACTTATTGAGGTCTATAAAGTTCACTCATATGATAGGATTTCCTGATAAAATCTTCAGTACTTCTTGGCACAAGGTAGGTTCTTAGAGTAGGTCGAGTTCTTATAGCATAAATGTACCATAAGACAGATATCATCAGGAAAGCTATTGCCAGTCTACTGCCTGGTTATTGTTATTCTATTTTGGCGCATGCGCACCCTCTGCCTCTTCCGGTGTGTATTTACTCTCTGTGCGCTTCCCTTCAGTAAAGTTGTGTCCAACTACCCACACTCTCTCGGCCGTGAGTTATTCCTAATTACTGGCGTGGCAGCGTAAATTCACCGAACCCAGCCTTGCATCTAAACTTTCTCCAACTCCGACGAAAGCGTCATCGGCCGAGAAGGTAGTTTGAGAACACGTTTGTCTGTGTGATGGCAGCTAATGTTAACTGCTCACCAAAACAATGGTGCCTGACTAAACAAGAGACTCTGAATTAATTCGAAAACTGGAAACAAAACTTACTGTATACACTCTCTTTGGATCCTGTGTTTGCTCCGTTCCTCATCGAGGGTACGACGTGGGGTAAGAAGAGCCGAACTACTCCTCTCAGAGGATTTCAGGATGATGGTGAGGCAATTCCTGTAGCTCGCAGGCGGACTGCTCAGCAAAAAGTTAGCCAGTTGGAACTCATGCTAGGTCAAATAGCCAACTACTGCCCTGTGATTTCCCGTAACACTATTGTCAGAAACTCCACATCCATTGACGGCGTATGGCAAGCCATTCGTTTACATTATGGCTTCCAGACCACAGGTGCTCAGCTCATTGATTTTGTGGACATTCACTTAGAAAATGACGAGCGTCCTGAAGATTTATATCAGCGCCTTATGGCCTTCACAGAGGATACTCTCCTTAAGGCAGCCGGGTTAACCCACCATGGCGAAGCTCTAGCTGAGGATGAAGAGCTGTCCCCTTCCCTCGAGAACTTTGTAGTTGTGATGTGGCTGTGTTTAATTCATGCTGATCTACCCAAACTTGTCAAGCAAAGATATGGCACTGAATTGCGCACTCGTACATTGGCATCTATCAAACCAGAGATTTCCCAAGCTCTAGACTCCCTACTCTCTGAAATTCGCGCAGCTGATGATGCTAAAATTATGCGAGCAGCTGTCTCTAACCGCACATACAGTGGCACAGCACCCCGTCAGTCCCCCTTTGGTGCCACTAAAACGCTAATACGGTTGAGCCCACATGAAAAGTCATGCCCCCTGTGCACACAAGCATGCCACCAAAACAACACGCACTTCCTCAGTTCATGCAAATACCTACCTGAACAAAACCGTAAATTTATGCTCAAAGCCAGACAGATTGTCTCTGTGCTCAATAAGGAAACTGTCGACTCTATCTCTTACCAGGAGTGTCCTGACGAAGAGTCACCTCCCCCTGTCTGTCCTGAGCCTACTCAACCCCACACTGCTCGCACTGTCCAAGTCAGGCAATCGCCATATATTGACACCTTTTACAAACACCACCATGCACGTATTATTCTCGACACCGGTGCTACTTGCAACATGATCAGACTGTCTGCTGCACACCGCCTAGGAGCTCACATGACCCCCAGCTCCCAGTCAGCCCACCAGGCCGATGGTTCCTCTCCCATGAAGGTGGTGGGAGAGACCCGCCTTACATTCAACCGTGGTGCCAATACGTTCCACTTTGACGGCCTGGTTGTGGAAAACCTGGACGTGGACATACTCGCAGGCACCCCCTTCATGTCCTCAAATGACATTTCCGTGCGCCCTGCCAAAAGACTAATTACCTTGGCCGATGGAGCAGTGTTCTCCTACGGCTCCACTGACACCAATCCTGCCAAGAATGCGGTTCGCCGCACCATTACATTACGTGCCCCTCCCGTGTCAACCACCATATGGCCGGGTGAATTTCTTGAAATTTCCCTCCCACCTGACGCTCCTACAGACACAGCCTATGCCATGGAACCCCGCCTGGATGCACGAAGGATCAAGGGCGACGCCACGCATGACTGGCCCCACCCTGGGGTGATATCCAGCGTTGCTAGGAGGGTTTGCATCCCAAACCTTTCAAGTGAACCTCATGTCTTGAAGCGTCACCAACATTTCTGCCAAGTGGACCCCCTCTCAACACCGTCCATTCCGAGCCAAGCGCCTGACACTCACACCATCATGCCTATGGCCCGACACCTCCCAGTGCGACCTGCAAATGTTCAGCACTCCAGGGGCGTCCAAGTAGACCCAGACAACCTACTCCCTCCCAGCTTTAAAGATAGGTTTCACTCCTTGCTGGACCAATATGATGAGGTGTTCAACCCTGCTATCTCTGGCTACAATGGCGCTGTGGGCCCATTCAAGGCCAAAGTGAATATGGGTCCGGTCGAGCCACCACAACGCAAAGGTTGGTTACCATTGTACGGCAGAGACAAACTTACTGAGCTACAACAGAAATTCGACGAGCTGAAGTGTCTGGGCGTCTTCTGTCGCCCTGTGGATGTAGGTGTGTCAGTGGAATATTTCAACCTCTCCTTCCTAGTCAGAAAGCAGAGCGGTGGATATGGTTTAGTGACTGCTTTTGCCAACACTCCAACACCATGTGTTGGAGTTTACCCCAGTGAACGAGAGGGTCGCCTCTCTGCGCCTTCGGATTGGGGAGAGGGCTCTTGCTGTTGTTTGTGCCTACGGGCCAAATAGCAGTATAGAGTATCCGGCCTTCTTGGAGTCCCTGGGAGAGGTACTGAGGGGTGCTCAGACTGGGGACTCCATTGTGCTACTGGGGGACTTCAATGCTCACGTGGGCGATGACAGTGACACCTGGAGGGGCGTGGTTGGGAGGAACGGCCTCCCCGATCTGAACCCGAGTGGTGTTTTGTTATTGGACTTCTGTGCTAGTCACAGTTTGTCCATAACGAACACCATGTTCGAGCATAGGGGTGTCCATAAGTGCACGTGGCACCAGGACACCTTAGGTCGGAGGTCGATGATTGACTTTGTAGTCGTGTCATCTGATCTCCGACCCTATGTCTTGAACACTCGGGTGAAGAGAGGGGCTGAGTTGTCAACTGATCACCACCTGGTGGTGAGTTGGATCCGCTGGCGGAGGAGGAAGCTGGACAGACCTGGCAGGCCCAAACGTATGGTGAGGGTCTGCTGGGAACGTCTGGCCGAGCACTCTGTTGGGGAGGTCTTTAACTCCCACCTCCGGGAGAGCTTTTCCCAGCTTCCGAGGGAGGCGGGGGACATTGAGTCTGAGTGGACCATGTTCTCTACCTCCATTGTGGACGCAGCTGTTCGGAGCTGTGGCCGCAAGGTCTCCGGTGCCTGTCGTGGCGGCAATCCCCGAACCCGGTGGTGGACACCGGAAGTAAGGGATGCCGTCAAGCTGAAGAAGGAGTCCTATCGGGCCATGTTGACCTCCGGGACTCCTGAGGCAGCCGACGGGTATCGGCAGGCCAGGCGTGCTGCAGCTCGGGCAGTTGCGGAGGCAAAAACTCGGAACTGGGAGGAGTTCGGGGAGGCCATGGAGAAGGACTATCGGTCGGCCTCGAAGAAATTCTGGCAAACTGTCCGGTGCCTCAGGAGGGGGAAGCAGTACTCTGCCAACACTGTTTACAGTGCGGGTGGGGAGCTGTTGACCTCGACTGGGGACATTGTCGGGCGGTGGAAAGAATACTTTGAGGATCTCCTCAATCCCACCGTCATGTCTTCCACTGAGGAGACTGAGGCTGATGACTCAGAGGTGGACTCGTCCATTACCCAAGCCGAAGTCACTGAGGTGGTTTGCAAGCTCCTCGGTGGCAAGGCACCGGGGGTGGATGAGATCCGCCCTGAGTATCTCAAGTCTCTGGATGTTGTGGGGCTGTCTTGGTTGACACGCCTCTGCAACATTGCGTGGCGGTCGGGGACAGTGCCTCTGGAGTGGCAGACTGGGGTGGTGGTCCCTCTTTTTAAGAAAGGGGACCGGAGAGTGTGCTCCAATTATAGGGGAATCACACTTCTCAGCCTCCCAGGGAAAGTTTACTCCAGGGTACTGGAGAGGAGAATTCGACCAATAGTCGAACCTCGGATCCAGGAGGAACAATGCGGTTTTCGTCCTGGTCGCGGAACACTGGACCAGCTCTATACCCTTCATAGGGTGCTCGAGGGTTCATGGGAGTTTGCCCAACCAGTCCACATGTGCTTAGTGGATCTGGAGAAGGCATTCGACCGTGTCCCCCATGGTATTCTGTGGGGGGTGCTTCAGGAGTATGGGGTTCGGGGCTCTTTGCTAAGGGCTGTCCGGTCCCTGTACGAACGGAGCAGGAGTCTGGTTCGCATTGCCGGCAGTAAGTCAGACCTGTTCCCAGTGCATGTTGGACTCCGTCAGGGCTGCCCTTTGTCACCGGTTCTGTTCATAATTTTTATGGACAGAATTTCTAGGCGCAGCCAGGGGCCGGAAGGAATCCTGTTTGGGAACCACAGGATTTCATCTCTGCTTTTTGCGGATGATGTTGTCCTGTTGGCTTCTTCAAACCAGGACCTTCAGCATGCACTGGGGCGGTTTGCAGTCGAGTGTGAAGTGGCTGGGATGAGAATCAGCACCTCCAAGTCCGAGGCCATGGTTCTCGACCGGAAAAGGGTGGCTTGCCCTCTCCAGGTTGGTGGAGAAGTCCTGCCTCAAGTGGAGGAGTTTAAGTATCTCGGGATCTTGTTCACGAGTGAGGGAAGGATGGAGCGTGAGATCGACAGGCGGATCGGTGCAGCCTCCGCAGTGATGCGGTCGCTTTACCGGTCCGTCGTGGTGAAGAAGGAGCTGAGCCAAAAGGCGAAGCTCTCAATTTACCGGTCGATCTACGTTCCGACTCTCACCTATGGTCATGAGCTTTGGGTAATGACAGAAAGAACAAGATCGCGGATACAAGCGGCTGAAATGAGTTTCCTTCGCAGGGTGGCTGGGCGCTCCCTTAGAGATAGGGTGAGAAGCACAGTCACTCGGGAGGAGCTTGGAGTAGAGCCGCTGCTCCTCCACATCGAGAGGAACCAGCTGAGGTGGCTCGGGCATCTTTTTCGGATGCCTCCTGGACGCCTCCCTGGGGAGGTGTTCCAGGCATGTCCCCCCGGGAGGAGGCCCCGGGGAAGACCCAGGACACGCTGGAGGGACTATGTCTCTCGGCTGGCCTGGGAACGCCTCGGTGTTCTTCCCGAGGAGCTGGCCGAGGTGTCTGGGGAAAGGGAAGTTTGGGCTTCCGTGCTTAGACTGCTGCCTCCGCGACCCGGTCCTGGATAAGCGGAAGAAGACGAGACGAGACGAGACGACTGCTTTTGCCGATGTCGGCCACTACTCGAAGACCCAACCATCCCTTATGCCCGATGTCGACAGCACCTTACGCCAAATTGCTCAGTGGAAACACCTAATACCCACTGACTTGACAAATGCTTTCTACCAGATACCACTGTCGTGCGACTCCATGAAGTACTGTGGCATGGTCACCCCCTTTCTTGGTGTCCATGTCTATGCACGTTCAGCCATGGGCATGCCTGGCTCAGAAACCGCACTTGAAGAACTCATGTGCCGTGTGTTGGGTGATTTGCTACAGGCCGGGGTCGTGGCGAAGCTCGCTGATGACTTGTATTGCAGCGGCAACTCACCTGAGGAGCTGTTGGATAATTGGTCCTCTGTCCTACATGCTCTGAGTCGATGCAACCTGCGTCTCTCAGCATCCAAGACTGTCATTAACCCGCGCTCCACTACCGTCCTTGGGTGGGTGTGGACTCAGGGTACGCTTCAGCCAAGCCCCCACCGTGTGTCTACCCTGGCTGCATGCGAGCCGCCGAAATCAGTGGGTGGCATGAGATCCTTCACTGGAGCGGTTAAAGTAATGGCCCGTGTGATCAGACACTGCTCTGCCCTCCTTGCCCCCCTTGACGATGCCATCGCAGGGAAGACGTCGCAAGACAATGTCGACTGGACTGAGGAGCTACACTGTGCCTTCGATAAGATGAAGGAGTGCCTCTCCTCCGGCCGCTCAGTCGTCCTACCCCGCCCAGATGATCAACTGTGGATCGTGTCTGATGGCGCAGTCAGGAGGCCTGGCATAGCTGCCACACTGTATGTGATGCATGATGACAAGCTTGCCCTTGCTGGCTTCTTTAGCGCTAAGTTGCATGACCATCAATTGACATGGCTGCCCTGTGAGGTTGAGGCCCTCGCCATTGCTGCGGCCGTCAAGCATTTTGGCCCCTACATCATTCAGTTGACAAACAGGGCGTGCGTCCTGACCGACAGCAAGCCATGTGTCCAAGCCTACAAAAAGCTGTGCAGGGGCGAGTTCTCTGCTAGTCCTCATGTCTCTACGTTCCTCTCCACGGCGAGCAGATTCCAAGTATCAATACGACATGTGGCCGGTGCAGCCATCCTCCCATCTGACTTTGCTAGCCGTAACCCTCCCAACTGCACAGACATGGCATGCCAAGTGTGCAGCTTTGTGCAATGCACTCAGGACTCAGTCGTCCGGCTACTGTCCACTGAGGATATCCTGGCAGGTCGAGCAAGGCTTCCTTTCATGAGCAGGACGGCGTGGCGATCACTCCAGTCTGAATGCCCTGATTTGCGCTGTACCCATGCTCATCTTACCCAAGGGACCCGACCATCTAAGAAAATGACAAACATCAAAGACGTCAAAAGGTACCTCAGCGTGGCATCCATCGCTAGTGACAGCTTGCTCATCATGAGACGCAAGGAACCCATCTCCCCATGTTGGGAGTGCATAATTGTCCCCAGACAGGTCCTGGATGGCCTCATGACTGCTTTGCACTTACAGCTCAGCCACCCCTCTGCCAACCAGCTCAGAAAGACGATTAGCAGATACTTCTTTGCGCTTGACCTTGACAAGGCCGTCCTCCGAGTTACAGAGGGCTGTCATTCTTGTGCGGCTCTCCAACATACCCCCCAAGTCGTCATGGAACAGTTGTTGTCTGCGCGCCCCGCTGTGGTTGGCGTCACCTTTGCTGCTGACATCATGAAACGCGCACGCCAACTGGTGCTTGTATTACGAGAGTGTGTGAAGTCCTACACAGTGTCGATGCTGGTGGAAGACGAGGGGAGCCAAACCCTGCAGGATGGACTCATCAGGCTCTGCATGGAACTGCGGTCCCTGGATGGTCCGTTTGCCATAATACGGACCGACCCGGCCCCTGCTTTCAAGGCCCTGGCTTCCGACTCGCTCCTCGCACAACATAGAATCTCACTGGAGCTGGGGCGGGTGAAGAACCTGAACAAGAACCCTGTTGCAGAAAAGGTGGTGCAAGAGTTGGGAGAGGAATTGCTGTGACAGCAGCCTCGCGGTGGTCCCATATCGCCAAGGCTCCTAGCAGTCGCCACAGCTTGCCTTAACTCCAGACTGCGATCCCGCAGCCTGTCTGCCTGGGAAATGTGGACACAGAGAGAATGGTTCACCTGCACACAGCTGCCCCTCGCCGACGAGGAACTTATACGTTTGTAGCACAAAGGGAGGGCAAGGAACCACACACACAGTGAGAGGTCCAAAGCCCCGCGTGGAAAGACCCTAATCCCCTCTTCGATTGAGGTGGGTGACCTTGTCTACCTCCACGCTGACCGCAACAAGGCATGTAGCCGTGACAGATACCTCGTCGTGTCTGTTGAGGGTCTCTGGTGTGGCCTGCGCAAGTTTGCAGGGTCGCAACTTAGAGACTTCACCTATCAAGTCAAGTTGTCAGACTGCTACAAGGTCCCTGTTGCCAGCCCTGACACCATCCGTCCCTCTGAGGATGGGGACACGTCTGATGATGACTGTCCTCTACCCCCGACTACGCCCCAGGGTGTGCCCCCCCGGCACCTGCTATCACCCCTAAAATTGCGTCGGTGCCCACCCCTGCTGGGTCCGGTGGATCCTGCCCTGTCCCGGGATGGCAATCACCTGCTGTCACTGCCCTGCCATGTGACCCGCCAGAGGACCTAGGGTCTTCATGCGCTGACCCTGGCAGCGCGCCCTCCTCACCCAGGCGTGGCACCAGGCTACATTGTCGGCCAGCTCATCTCAGTGACTATGTCTTGGACTTGTGATGGACTCTTCTTGTATCCTTTTTTGGAACAATGTTGTGTTTTGTGTTATTATTCATAGTGTTGATAGTCATATGTTGCCTTACACTGTTGTGTTTAGTCGTTAGCCTGTGCAGGCGTTCTAGTTGCCTGTGTTGTGATAAGTTACAGTACTGGGTTCTATCTGGTTGGGGGCGGGTGTGAGGAAGAAAGGTGGTCACGCCAGTCTACTGCCTGGTTATTGTTATTCTATTTTGGCGCATGCGCACCCTCTGCCTCTTCCGGTGTGTATTTACTCTCTGTGCGCTTCCCTTCAGTAAAGTTGTGTCCAACTACCCACACTCTCTCAGCCATGAGTTATTCCTAATTACTGGCGTATGGTCGGCAAGCTGTTAATTATCTAACAGATCACTTCACGTGACTGTACTAAAAGCCCAATAGTAATGAAGTAGAGATCACTAAATAATACAAAGCAAGAGCATAAATAGGAATTGCATAAAATTGCAAAGTTTCATGTACAAAAAATGTATTTTTGACTCGTCATTTCCGTACATGTATTGCTTCTATTTCTTAATGTAATTTCAATTTTCTTAAAACAACACTATTGTTTCCACTCCAGCTAATCTGACAGATATAGCATCAAGCTAACATAATCAAGCCTAGTTTATCATAAAGTCTTTCCTATAAAGAAGATGAAAGGTTACACATGACTGAGAAATGAGCAAACTGGGAACTTGTTCTGAAGGAAACAGGAACAAAATGTTGATTCTCTTCAGTACCTTGACATCCCCTAACAAAAGGAAGTAGAACACACACACTGTCAGCGCTTCTAGTTGTGAAAAGTGATTCAATGGCATTGGTGATTTTTGCATTTCATTAAATTAGAGGTTATCATCAAATAACAGGTGAAGACAGGATCTACACTCCCCGGCCACTTTAATAGGACCTTGTTGTTGATGCTAAGATCCCTGTTCTTGGCTGCAGGAGTGGAACCCAATGTGTTCTTCTGCTGTTGCATGCTGAGATGCTTTTCTGCTCACTACGGTTATAAAGAGTGATTATATGAGTTACTATATCCTTCCTGGCAGCTCAAACCAATCTGGCCATTTTCATCTGACCTCTTTTATCAACAAGGCATTTGTTTCCACCCACTGAACTGTCGCTCACTCAATGTTTTTTGTTTTTTGCACCATTCTGTGTAAAATACAGAAAAACCTCAGCAGAGTAGGGGTGTTTGACTGGTACTCCAGCTTTTTCTAGTGTCATAAAACTTTGATCAATAAAAAAAAATCATACCAAAGAACATACAAAAAAGGGTATAATTTATAGATACAATCTGTCATGATAGCGAATGTGTTGCTGAAATGTGAGTGTGCAAGTCATTCTGAGCCAATGTAATGTTATGAGGAAGACACAGACCAGTTAGTGTTAGTGGAGAAGTGGAGTGTGTGGTATGTGTGAAGTGAGCTGAGTGTCTGTCAGGCCTGTTGAAGACAGTGTGACCAGATAAGAGTGACAAGGCACACTACAGTTACCAGCAGAGTCAGACGACACCATCCCGTCAAAGCCACAACGACAGGACGAGACTGAGCCAAGACACCCAAGACCTCACCAAGACCTTGTGTATATGGGAAGGGCACAAAATCATACATCACAAATGCACAAGCAATGCACAGACCATCAATACAACATCAATGGTATGCTGCTGTATTGACAGTGCAATGGTAGTTATTAATGTTCCTAGGTTAACACTAACAGTAAATTAGCTTCATGTTTAGAAACATAAACATGCAAGAAACTAAAAATGACTTCATATAGGGTCCAGAAATTAATTATGAATGAATGAGCTTCACTGTAGTTTGTATTTGGGTCCGTCTCAGAAACTGGCCTCTCATTTGGGACATTATGGTCAAAAAATAAATTTTCTAATTTTACTATTTTTTTTTGCATTTACCTAACACTCAATGTTCCTTTTGTCATGTTTAATAAGAATAAAGATAGCATCTTGCTTTATCTGGCCTCCACTGTGGAAAATTGTTTTGATTACAATTCAAATGCTTTTGTAAAATTGATTTCCATTTAAAATAACTCCATCATGAAGAATTAAAGCCCCTCCTTCACAGATGAGTGAAAATATTGAATAAATTTCCTCTTTTTGATTGCTTGGGTTAAAAATGCCAAGTTATGATGACTGAATTGATTATTCACTTAAATATGAATAATATGATACATTTTGGGTATTTGATATGGCGAAATAGGACACAATGGAAAAATCAAGAACACACCGGAAAGATGAGAATAACGGCGGTGGTAAAAGAACAGCGACTGTACCGGCTGAAGGTCGCGCGGGTCTCTGCTGCGGCGCGCGAGCAACGGGACATCACTACCGCACCGGACGGGGCGGGGCAAAATGACTGGCCGTAGATTCTATCTAAATTGACTATGGTTGCAAAATATTGGCCAAAAATACGCAAACATGACGAAATATGAGAGTAAGATGAAAAAGAAACATTCTATTGCCTTATACTGCAAGACTAAAACAAAATAAAACTGTCAAAACTCACCTTTTCAGTGATAACGTCCGAACAGATCACTCGCATAACAAAAATGGAAGCACGATCAACTTCTAACTGTTGGAGTGGAAAACTCCATTCTACACATGCAAATTGTTAATGTGTGTCCTTCCCCGCACACAAATAACACGCTACGGTAAAAAATAGACCACGACTCATTTCATAGCTCAGAAATTCATACAAGACCAGCTACCATCGTAACATATTCTGTAAGAAACATATTCTATACCTAACTTTCAGCTTTCGTTTTAAAAAACAAAATCGCAAATTTATATCTAAATTTTTATATGGCATAGTGATTTTAAGTTACTACTTTTGGTGAGGTAGTGACCTTGACCCTGAGGCTTTCCGTTTAGATCAAAACACACGATCGTATTGGTTTTGGGTTTGCGGAAAATGGAGTTACAACGGTGATCAAATATTTTGCATGATGTTTTATTACGGTTATGATTATTCTGTGAGCGCACCAATCCTTAGGTGTATAAAGTTACAACTTAAAATACAAGTAGTGATAACTGTAGACTTTTCAGAGGACTACAAATTTTTTAAGGGAATGCGATATAGTCAACCATTTATCATGTCCCAGATCAAGCCGCCATTTTTCCACAAATTTGCAGAATTTTTGCCAAATTCTGAATAGAGTATTCACATCAAAGATTTAGTTTTATCTGTATTATTTCTTTCATCATTTTATTTCAAATTAAAACCAACATCACCATTCAAAACCGTATAGTTTACTGACTGTGAGTATATTTATTGGGGGACCCCCACAGTACCCAGTTTCTGAGACAGACCCATTTACACAGATACAGACATTCCTCTACTAATGCTGTTTTGAAATGCGTCCCTTATTGCTAAAGAAGAAGAAGAAGACAGGATGTTACGTTCCATCAAGTTTCAGGAATTAGCCTAAGGATAATAAAAGCAGAGGTATAAAGAGTGACTAAGGGTGAGTAAACATGACGAAGCACTCAAGAACGGGCACTCAGATTTAATTTAAACGATAACATTATGCTTCTGTCTTCACACACCCATACCAGACAGCCAAAAACAATTCATTGGCCATGAGACGGTCACAAACACGTTTCTTGATTTTCTCATGGTTTCCTTTTCTGATATTAGAGCCACTGAAGTGTCAGTGAATAGGACAGGTCTAACAGGCTAGGCAGGATGTGTGTAAAGTCCAGGATATGTCTCAGCAAGCTGCCTGAAGTTCCTCACACACACAGTGAGTCAACCTTACACTCCACAGTCCTCTTCTCATTGACAAAGAATGTAAAGTGTGTTACATCATCAGCCATAAGGGTTGAATAAAAAGAGAAAGAGATGCACCAGAGATGCACCAACTCACTCATTCATCCATGTTCAGGAGTCCTTGTTTACAGAATTTACAAATCTACATTTAATAGGAACTTGTTGTTGATTCTAAGCTCCCTGCTCTTGGCTGCAGGAGTGGAACCCAATGTGTTCTTCTGCTCTCTCGATTACGTTCATTATGTCTTATATTAGATATGGTTAGTTTTTTCTTTTTTATCAGACATCCAGTTTTAGGTTTGTTTACCTGACATGTTTCGACATACGTAACTGTCGTCTTCCTCAGAGTGGCAGAACAGGTCAAGAACAACAAAACACAGAAGAAAGAGAAAAAACAAAGCAAAAAACAAGAACACAGGGGAGTAGTAACATTGCCATACATCAGAGGAATAACGGAACGCATCCAAAGAGTAATGAGGAAACACAACATCAACACTCCGGTTAAACCACACACACAACACTCTGTCAGATCCTGGTTCATCCCAAAGACAGAATACATCCGGAAAACAAATGCAACACCATACATGAGATTCCATGCCAATCATGCAATAAAACCTACATCGGGGAGACAGGGAGGAGCTTCACCACAAGGAAAAATGAACATAAGAAAGAGTGCGAAAAGGAGACAGCTACAAGACAAACCCGAACAATAAAAGAAAAGGCACAACAGGAAAATTACAAGTCAGCCATAACAGACCACTGAAAAAGAGAAAATCACATTATGGACTGGGGCTATGCCAGAGTCATCCGCACAGAAGATAACAAACATCAGCGCTGGATCAGGGAGGCCATGGAGATCCAAAAGCTTAGTCCGAGGACCATCAACCGGGATGATGGAGCATACATGCTCTCCCATACCTGGAGTGCTATCTTGCAGGGGACGAACGGACAGCAGAAGACGTGACCGACCTGTCAAACCAGACAGGAAGGTCACGCCTTCAGAAACATCAGCTGATTAGATGCGTCACCAACAACATCTGGTGACACTCTGAGGAAGATGACAGTTACGTACGTCGAAACCACGGGCGATTGCTCTAAGACAACGAGGGAGGCTCAGCCTCCTCTAAAAATGACGAACATCATGTAGGATGAATTGCGCTAGGCTTATGTTATAGCCGACCTTATAACATTGCTATTTCAAATCCAGAATCATAGAAATATATGTGCTCAACCAGGGCCGGAGTGGGCCCTGTTTTCAGTCCGGGAGTTTAATTCACATTCAGGCCACTTTGAAATGGAGGAGGAATTTGAGTACATTAAAAAAGATAAAACAAATAACTGTTCTTTCACAATGCTTTTTATTTGGTTTAAATTCAGGTAAACTTCACTTCACTTTAACAATATAGGTTCTCGCGTGCATTTGAACCAATGCTTGTGCATTACATGCCGCATACACCTCGAAAATAATGGCAAATCAACAATGCTGGGTACTCAGCAACCGGCAGATAAAGTGTGAGGGCGCATTAGGCAACTCAAAAATGGTTAAATGAAATGTAGGCTAAAGCAAGTGTTCGATTCTGCTTAGAATACTGGCATACGCATACACCTCTTCTAAGTTATATATTTAACAACAATTATTTAACATCAAATATGACTTCTAGGCCTATGTGTTCATAACCACAATGTGCGCGCGCCTGTGGAAATGCACGGTGTGACAGCGAGATGAAATAGGCTGGATGAGGAAATAACGCGCAACAGCACATTTGGGACCTGTTCATCTAAAATTGTTAATAACTGGGATGTAAAGCAATGTCCGGTTCTTCTTAGAATTAAGACATACACCACATCTATACCGTGTAAATTGTGAGATTTCACATGACATCAAAAAGCTGAATTGACATCGCAAACTATCGACACATTATAGGCCTAGCATAGACTGATAAAATCGACAAACAGGTTTATCATACTCCATATCTTTCGTAACCTACCAGCTGGTCTTGAGAACATATCTGTCAATTTGGCACATTTTGCTGCCACCTCCTTCCTTTTTTTAAGCTTCGCCCTTTCGGTTCCACCTGGCCTCTTTCTGCCCTCCATCACTGACGCGCGCTGTTTCGCGCCAATGTTGTTTAAGTTCCCCGCAATACAGAGGAGGAGTTTTGGACCAAACCAACTGCAATAGAGGGGAGGGGAGAATTTCCTTATTTGGTAGCGCCTATTTAATCTGCTGCGATGCTGTCGGCGTCTGGGCTGCCATGTGAAAATGCAGAGTGCAGTTGAATTGATGATTAATGCAAGAATAAGATCAGTGACCAAAATTAGTGAAAATTATTTTCCCCATGCTCCAAGCAGGCCACCATTGATGGTTTGGGCCGGGGATGGTCCCGGCTAAATATAGGGCCACCCCGGCATTGTGCTCAACCCAACTACAGTGCGAAATCATTCCGTTATAACTTTCCCCAGTTCGCCTAATGTGTGCGTGAGTTTTTCCCCCTCGTGACAGCGTGATGCAGCCCAGCCTCAGTGGACTTCAATGGCATTTGGGAGCTCTGCGCTTTCAATCTCAAAATGCAAGACGGTTATTGGACAAATACTGCGAAAATGCCCGCCCACGGACTCCGAGCCTCACAGTGGGAGGGACATGGCAGTTTCCGCGAGGAGACTGGTGATTGGTGAAAGTGGCTGGATATTTTCTTTGATTGACAGCTCGTTTCAAATATAGACAGGCAGCGGTGAATCTCAGTTCAGTCCCATGCGGATTCGCAAGTGCTGTGGTGTATTGTAAGAGATCAGTTTACATTTTGATTTCATTCATTACATTTCTACCAGCTTTTTTAGTTTGTATATATTTTCATTGTAAATAAAGTGTAAATATAGTGTTGTCAAGTTTGCTATCTTAGTTCCAGAAATTTTGTTTATTTGAGTGACTGAACTTGAGCTTGAGGGGGCTAGTCAGCTAGCAAGAAAGCTGCGCACGGATGCCAAGCATTGCTGATTTAATTTTGGCGAAGCCATTTGCCAGTCTTCCTTTCGAGGAAAAAATTAAAATTAAAGAGCAGGGTAGACCAACGCCTCAAATTGACTTGGTGAAAAAGGTAGGGAATAATACTCGTTCCTTTCAGCTCTCCTGGTACGAGAAAGTGAATTGGCTAACAGCAAGTGACCCACATCAACAACAGTAAATAGGCTACTTTAGTAATATGTCATGGATGGACCAAAAATATAGAATCTATTTAAAATGTTTATGCTGAGTATATTATATTGGAATATATATTTTTCTGGATATGAATTAAACACAGCTACAATTTGGAAAACATTTTTAAACAAAAACACAGCCGAGAACATTTCACACTACAGACCTGGATTAAAAGTGAAGGGTTATCAAAATTGTCAATAAAACATTTCTCAGTCAAAATAAGTAAAATATAGGGAAAGTGTCATTGAATGAAATGTGTGGCACCCAGCTCTATGTTTGGCTCCCCAAGGTCAGTGCTTGTGCCTATTCCAGAACACTCTGCTGTTACTGCTGAGGTTCCTGACAAAGAGCTGCTTTCAATAATGATCAATTTTTAAACAACATGCCACAATTTTAAAATATAAAATGTTAAAATATACCCCTCCCCCCAACACCACCACCATGTATATTGGGCAGTAGGCTAATGGGCCAAAAGAACCTGTTATTTCACAGTTTGTGACCCTGCCAACAATCAGCCAGATCAGAGGCAAGAGTATGGGCAAAATTGATGTTTTTTCTTTTTTCTTTTAAAATCTGGAAATATCATAACCGACCAGCCTCCCCTGTTTGAAAGACTACTACTGGTCAAAAGATGTCAGGTAAACAAACCTAAAACTAGATGTCTGATAAAAAAGAAAAAACTAACCAACGTGTTCTTCTGCTGTTGCATGCTGAGATGCTTTTCTGCTCACCACGGTTGTAAAGAGTGATTATGAGTTACTATATCTTTCCTGGCAGCTCGAACCAATCTGTCCATTTCCCTCTGACCCTCTCTTATCAGCAAGGCGTTTGTTTCCACCCACAGAACTGTTGCTCACTCACTCACTCACTCACTCACTCAGTGTTTTTTGTTTTCTGCACCATTCTGTGTAAACTCTAGAGACTGTTGTGTGTGAAAACTCCAGGAGATCAGCAGCTTCTGAAACACTTAAACCAGTCCATCTGGCTCAAACCAACACCCATACCACAGTGAGAGAAAGTCACACTCTGAGATAATTTTTCCCATTCTGATGTTTGACGTGAACATTAACTGAAGCTCTTGATTTGTATCTGCGTGATTTTATAACTGCATCAAACAGCAGGTGGATGGGTGTTCCTAATAAAGTGGCCAGTGAGTGTAGTTCATCTCTGGATCACCCATGATTATAAAAGTTCCATTGTGGTGTTTTTCATTGACCTGTGCTGGTCAAGTTGATCAGCTAGAACAAACTCTACTATGACCAAGACTTTACTCTGACTGAGTGAAATTTGGAGTTAAATTCAATTCAATTCAATTTTATTTGTATATGTTAGGGGTGGGGGGGGGGGTGAGATTAGGATTCAGAAGCAGAACACACAGACACTAATCCAATAAATAATGTGATTTAATCCAGGGAAAGGGCGTGGCAAAAAGGTAAACAAACATACATATAGAAAAAACATAGCAAAAATAGTCCCGGAAAAAAAAAGACAAAAAACAAGGTGGGCAAGGACCGTGACAAGAACAAGCAGGCTAGAGAGCAAAACCCCAAGAAACCTAAAGGGCACAGGAACAGTGAGAAACCCTGCTGAGCCATTCCAGCAAAGCCCCTGTCTGTCTGTCTGAGAACAGCGCTTTTATAGACAGCAGAGAAAACCAGGAAGTGAATGCAGGCAAGATGGAATTACTGTCCCGGATCTAGATTCGTGCTGACCTGGGAGATAAGTAATCTCCGGAGTGGAAGTCCTGGGCGGAGCATGACAGTACAGGTAGTCGTCGACTTACGACCTATGCGACTTACGACCGATCGACTTTACGACCGTCTGGTTATGACTGGCAAGTGTTTCCCAGCTGAGCTAGCTGAGTGTACAACAGTTTCCGCCCCAGGTCCCAGCACATGCGCAGTCTCTCTCGCGCTCCCTCGCGCACTCCGTCATACAGTTTCCGCCCCAGCTCCTGGTTTATGAAACGAGCAAATCCTCCCGCCAGCCCGAGCGCTGCAACAGCTGATGATGACGTAGACGACCCACAGCCAAGCACCAGTGATGCCAGCGGTCACTAAGTTTTGTATTTTGCTATGTTTTACATTTGTATTTTGGTATGTTTCAAACTAAAATGTTTTCTATTTTTCACACCTGTATTTCATATTTTTTGTTTTGCACATATTAAACGAATTGTACTGTATGCAGTGTAGTATGCAGTGTTTGACTTAAACCAAATAATGAGCCAAGGTAATGAAATAAGAAAATGTTGATAAAATAAGACTTTAAGATGATTACAATATCATTACACATCACAATATACTTACGTTCATTTAACATAGGCTGACTTACGACCAGATCAGTTTACGACCGGTCAGTCGCAACCAAACACAGTCGTAAGTCGATGACTACCTGTATAGCACTTTTAACAATAGACATTGTCACAAAGCACAAGATTTACATAAATATTTCAATTCTTATAAATAAATTATAAATTTATCCCTGATGATCAAGCCTGTGGTGTTGGTGGTGAGGAAAAACTCCCTCAAATGACATGAGGAAGAAACCTCGAGAGGAACCAGAGTCAAAAGGGAAGCCATCCTCATCTGGGTGATAACAGATAGCGTGATTATAAATAACTTGCTTCTATAACTGTGTCCTATAGAGTCACAAAGTATAACTGTGAAACCAGGAAATCCATTATAGTTTTAACATGAAGTCTGTCTTGTTGAAGTGAAGAGGGTTATTTATGGGAGGTCCAGGTCTGGCTCAGGAGAAATCTGGAGATATGGATCAGGTGACTTTTTGTGTGATGCTCTGATGTCAGGTTTGTAGCTCATTTTTGTGTTGAGAATCACAGGAAGTTGTATTCATGTTTCAGATAATAACAGTTTACCTTACTTATAAACTGCTATGTGAAATGTGATAAGTACAAATTGTCTATGTATTTTTATCTCATCTCATCTCATTATCTCTTGCCGCTTTATCCTTCTACAGGGTCGCAGGCAAGCTGGAGCCTATCCCAGCCGACTACGGGCGAAAGGCGGGGTACACCCTGGACAAGTCGCCAGGTCATCACAGGGCTGACACATAGACACAGACAACCATTCACACTCACATTCACACCTACGCTCAATTTAGAGTCACCAGTTAACCTAACCTGCATGTCTTTGGACTGTGGGAGAAACCGGAGCACCCGGAGGAAACCCACGCGGACACGGGGAGAACATGCAAACTCCACACAGAAAGGCCCTCGCCGGCCACGGGGCTCGAACCCGGACCTTCTTGTTGTGAGGCGACAGTGCTAACCACTACACCACCGTGCCGCCCATGATACAACATATTAAAAACAAATTAAAAACTATGTTCAAAGACTGTCTAAAAGTTAAAGAAAATTTTTATTTGAGAGTTCTTTTTTCATTTATATTTTCTTAAAGATAGCTTGATATTTTTATGGATTATCAACAAAAAAAATCAACAAAATAAAATAATCCTTCTGTTGTCAAAGCTGACTGTAATATAATGTTTGATAATAATCATCAGTGTATTTAATTATTTTCATGTAAATGAGCAAAACACGGCGACGCGGTGGTGTAGCGGTTAGCGCTGTCGCCTCACAGCAAGAAGGTCCGGGTTCGAGCCCCGTGGCCGGCGAGGGCCTTTCTGTGCGGAGTTTGCATGTTCTCCCCGTGTCCGTGTGGGTTTCCTCCGGGTGCTCCGGTTTCCCCCACAGTCCAAAGACATGCAGGTTAGGTTAACTGGTGACTCTAAATTGACCGTAGGTGTGAATGTGAGTGTGAATGGTTGTCTGTGTCTATGTGTCAGCCCTGTGATGACCTGGCGACTTGTCCAGGGTGTACCCTGCCTTTCGCCCGTAGTCAGCTGGGATAGGCTCCAGCTTGCCTGCGACCCTGTAGAACAGGATAAAGCGGCTAGAGATAATGAGATGAGATGAGATGAGATGAGATGAGCAAAACACAATAAACTGATTCCAGTGAAGATCCATGAGACGTTTTTATTGTAATGATAAAGATACATATCAACACTTAACAAAACAGGCTACAAAATAAGTGCCTTGAAAAGAAGTGAAACACATTGAAGTGTGTGTGTGTGTGTGTGTGTGTGTGTGTGTGTGCGCGCACGTGCGTGTGTGTGTTTTAATATATTTAGACCTCTTCAAATAAATGGAGAGCTTAATTAGTACAATCAAGTCCTAAAATCACATCAAAATGGAAGAAACATTTCTTAGTACCATCAGGAGGATTTAATTTAAACAAATGTGTTTCCAGCTGCATTTTCTGCTTACCTGGGGAATGAGATTACAATTAGGATTGGATTTGGATTTGGATTAAGATTAGGAATGGGATTGGGATTAGGAATAGGATTTGGGGTTAGGGTTGGGATTAGGAATGGGATTGGGATTAGGAATGGGATATGTATTAGGACTGGGATTAGGAATGGGATTGGGATTAGGAATAGGATTAGGATTGGGAATGGGATTAGGATTGGGAAAATATGTTCTGAAATTGCTGAACATGTTCATGTGTTTAAGGCACAGAATAATGACAAACATAATAACTGGAAATTTTAAGTAATTAAAAGCTCAAAACAGACGGGTCTCTTCTCAGACCATCACTCCTGGTTACAGAGACCACCTGATACGTTTCTCTGTCATGCTCCCATTCTCATCCCCTTATTACTCTTTCTTCTCTCCGTCCTTTGTGTCTGACTTTAGATCAGGCTTGTTCTTGGGTGGTGGACTATCAAGGAAGAAGTCATTGCAGGCTACGGTGAGCGCACCAATCAGGATGATGAACTCAGTGAAGTCCACCTCACCATCATTATTGGCATCCAGGTCACTCATCACTCGCTCCACAGCATCCTTGTCTTGTGCATTCTTTTGAAGGGAAGAAACCGAGTTAGTGTTGATTCTGTTCAGCACTGTTGGAGGTGAATTTGGAGAATAAAGAACTTTGTGTTTGGTGTGCTTAAACAGTTATGAAACTGGGTGGAAGTGGAAAGATATGAACCAAACTATATCATCACCATTCCATAGCCCAGTGTAATGGGATTCACAGTATCTAGCTGGAGCTTTTGAACAGGATGGCATTAAATAGTTTGATTATGACTTTCGAAGATCACTCAATTTGTTCATTTCCTCTTAGTATGATTGCATGCGTGATTTCAGGCACCTTTTAGGTATTTTCAAAGTCTCATCTCATCTCATTATCTCTAGCCGCTTTATCCTGTTCTACAGGGTCGCAAGCAAGCTGGAGCCTATCCCAGCTGACTACGGGCGAAAGGCGGGGTACACCCTGGACAAGTCGCCAGGTCATCACAGGGCGTATTTTCAAAGTATTTTGTGACATTATTGCTGTCATGACATTAACAGTATGACCACACTTATCACAATATACAGTCATATCAGTGTATCACTGTACCCCAGGTGGATACACAATCATTAGTATGTTGAGTATCTGGATGAGTGTGAATGTAGGAGCTATTTATGCAAAGCATTAAAGAGAGGCATGTGACACATGATGTGTGTTTGTGTTCTCACCCCGAGATAGTTGCCCAATTCCTCCGTCAGTAGTTCTCTTAACTCCCCTCGGCTAAGCGTGAATTTGTCCCCTTCTTTCCCCGAGTACTTATGGAAGGTCTTAATGAGCATCTGCATGGCGCTCTCCAGGTTAGTGCTAGGTTCTTTGGCCATGCTGCAAAGCATTCAAAAGATCAAAGGTTAAACACGGAGTAGCACGCTGCACTCTTGTCCAAGCCGCATGTAAGGTTACATGATTGGCATGGGCGGAGCATTAGCTCAATAGAAATGGCACAAGTACTGTACAAGAAGTGGATGTTGGGACAGAAACACAATTATCCAATTAGCAAACTTAAGACAGAACCCACAATCACTGATCACCTAAAATGGACCAAGCATCATACTGTATTTTCTTCATAATTCGTCATAGTTTTATAAGTTTTCTCAACTAAACTGGAAGAAAGGGAGGATTTGGGTAGAGATTTAAAAAGGGGGTGCAACATTCTTACACATCACAATTTGAGCGTGGCATCTTGGTTCTTCTGTCTCCAGGCTTGCCAAGCTACTGGGATTATACAGACACAAACATAATCATTAAAAAGTAAAGAAACAAGAAAAAGGAAAGGGCAAGAAGAAACACCTGTAAATCACAAGCAGTCTGAGGAGAGAGAGAATAAAACAAGTGTTTTGCATTAGATTATCAGCACGTAGACAAACTGCACAAACAACTGATTAATTCTGACTCGTCTAAATGGCTCGGTGAAGTTTCATATCTGTAGATGTGATGAAGATGGGTCATTGGTGTAATCTGTCCAGATAAGATGAAGCGTTCAATCCAGACTAAAACACATTAAAATGAAAGGAAACCCAATTAGTAAAAGTCCTGCTTGGGTGGTTTTAATGCTGATGGTTTTATTAAGTTAAAAGGTCTTTGTGCTAATATTTAATTCAGATTCATGATAATGTCTCCTCATCAAAAAACAAGTCCCTCTTCTGAAAGATTCACTGGGGTTAAGACAAGTTGTTTGGACTTACAATATACGGAAGGCTACATTATTGTTCCCTGCATGCAAGGACGTAAAGCAATTTAATGCAGAAAATAACACAAATGCACGCAGGACTGTGATGAACTCTAATGAAGCATCGCACAATCTAATTTCACTTATTAATTCATCACGTACTCTAATTAGGAAGCTCACATGGTGCTGTGGAACTAATACCTCCAGGCAGTGGGAACTCAAGAACTGGGATGATGTAATGGTAGTGGTTCAGGTGCTATCTAGGGCATGTCATGAAGTTAGCAAGACGATGGAATTTATATATATATATATATATATATATATATATATATATATATATATATATATATAAGTTTGGGGTCACTTTGAAATGTGCTTATTTTTGAAAGAAAAGCACTGTTCTTTTCAATGAAGATCACTTTAAACTAATCAGAAATCCACTCTATACATTGCTAATGTGGTAAATGACTATTCTAGCTGCAAATGTCTGGTTTTTGGTGCAATATCTCCATAGGTGTATAGAGGCCCATTTCCAGCAACTCTCACTCCAGTGTTCTAATGGTACAATGTGTTTGCTCATTGCCTCAGAAGGCTAATGGATGATTAGAAAACCCTTGTACAATCATGTTAGCACAGCTGAAAACAGTTGAGCTCTTTAGAGAAGCTATAAAACTGACCTTCCTTTGAGCAGATTGAGTTTCTGGAGCATCACATTTGTGGGGTCGATTAAATGCTCAAAATGGCCAGAAAAATGTCTCGACTATATTTTCTATTCATTTTACAACTTATGGTGGGAAATAAAAGTGTGATTTTTCATGGAAAACACAAAATTGTCTGGGTGACCCCAAACTTTTGAATGGTAATGTGTGTGTGTGTGTGTATATATATATATATATATATATATATATATATATATATATATATATATATATATAGAGAGAGAGAGAGAGAGAGAGAGAGAGAGATGGTACAGTTACAGTTTGGAAAAGTAGCATGGCAGTACAACCAGCTCTATGGCACATCACCCAAGCAAGAATGTGAAATATGGCACTTTGAAGAACAGGTATTTTGATGGCATCTGAATTAGGAGGCTGAAATCTGTAGGATGAAGAATCACAATGAGAAGACACATCAACTATGACATGGATAGTAACATTGACCTCATGACAACAATATAAGCAATGAGTCTTTCTGTTTGGCAACATTATACTTTTTTACATGAGGTGAAAAAGTCAAACAATGTCTAACAAAAGAATGATAGATGACTAGCGGATGTACAGAGAAAGAAATGAATCCAAAACATTAACCATCCCAAATATATCGTTATCAGGTGTCGACAATGATGTAATGATCATTTCCAAAACAAGAATTAATTTCCACATTGGAAGCTAGACTGATCTCAAACTAGCCTGAGCAGTCATGAGATAAAAGCCGGAAAAGGAAGACACCTTTAGCTGTCCATCTTACCTGAGTGTTGCTTAAGAGCCTCTTTTGTCTGTGACAAAGAGCCAGAGATGCAGACTGACAGAAAGAAGCAAAGAAACAGATGAAGAGAGAGCATCTCCAGGTCTTAAATATCCTTCACTCGTATTTCCTCCCTCCTCTTGCATTTCGCCATCCCTCTGTTGTAATCGTCCCCTCCTCTTGACCTTCATGCTGTCTTGTGTTCACCTACTTGATCATGCAAGCAATCTCAACACATAGAGGTGCCTTTGGGAGTCCTTTATTACTTTTTAAATCAGCATAGCATGGCTTAGTTTTGAAATTGTACAGCATGGCCAGTGTAAATACACTTAGATGGAGATGGAGATGTTTGGCCATGGAAAGTCATAGCAAAGCTTTAAATTACTCAACAAGAAACAAGAGACATCTTACAGAAATGAATCTGATTAAGATACTCAGGGGGGGTGTCATCTATGAGTAAATTTAGAGTCTAATATTCTCACATTGAGTCAGAAGATGAAGCTAATATATAATCTAAACAGGACCAGACAGTAAGCATGTCCGGCCATGTACGTACACATTTTAGTTATTTAGTAAAATGTCTCTCTTCAGGGTTTGTTGAGAGGAACAAACAAAATCTAATTGATATAGTGTATAGCGGGGTGGCACGGTGGTGTAGTGGTTAGTGCTGTCACCTCACAGCAAGAAGGTCCAGGTTCGAGCCTTGTGGCCGGTGAGGGCCTTTCTGTGCAGAGTTTGCATGTTCTCCCCGTGTCCGCGTGGGTTTCCTCCGGGTGCTCCGGTTTCCCCCACAGTCCAAAGACATGCAGGTTAGGTTAACTGGTGACTCTAAATTGACCGTAGGTGTGAATGTGAGTGTGAATGGTTGTCTGTGTCTATGTGTCAGCCCTGTGATGACCTGGCGACTTGTCCAGGGTGAACCCCACCTTCCGCCCGTAGTCAGCTGGGATAGGCTCCAGCTTGCCTGCGACCCTGTAGGACAGGATAAAGTGGCTACAGATAATGAGATGAGATGAGATGAGATGAGATACTGTGTAGCATTCTGGGTGAATATATATATGAGCCATTCCACTGAATCAGTGCCATTTCCGTCCCTAGAAAATTATATGTATAAATGCACATAAAAATGTACTTTAAAATACATTTCCTTATTACACAGAATGTCCTGCACATTGATCTGATTTCAAATTTAAGATATATAATTGTAAGGGTTAATAAAAACTACCTAAAACACTGAAAAATAGCATGTGTTACCTGTCCCCGCACTCTAACTTTATACTTAACTATGAACTATTAACTATTATGATTAAAATCCTTCAGAAACAGTATTTCTTTTGCACTGTTGTGTGACTCCATATCCTATCCATGGTTTAAATATATTTTCATCTCATCTCATCTCATTATCTCTAGCCGCTTTATCCTTCTACAGGGTCGCAGGCAAGCTGGAGCCTATCCCAGCTGACTACGGGTGAAAGGCGGGGTACACCCTGGACAAGTCGCCAGGTCATCACAGGGCCGACACATAGACACAGACAACCATTCACACTCACATTCACACCTACGGTCAATTTAGAGTCACCAGTTAACCTAACCTGCATGTCTTTGGACTGTGGGGGAAACCGGAGCACCCGGAGGAAACCCACGTGGACACAGGGAGAACATGCAAACTCCACACAGAAAGGCCCTCGCCGGCCCTGGGGCTCGAACCCAGGACCTTCTTGCTGTGAGGCGACAGCGCTAACCACTACACCACCGTGCCGCCCCTTAAATATATTTTTTCATAAGAAATCCACAATATCTTAGTTAAAATACACATTTTAGTCGTGTCCCTGGGTTTTCACTCAGTCCTGTTACCCAAACATATTACCCCATCTGACAAATTTGGAACATTCCATAAATCACATGCTCAACAGGAAGTTACATCAGTTGTGTCTTCTGAAGGCCATGGGAAGACCAAAAGTTAGTTCTCTCATTTACTTTTCTGTATATTTGATTATTTTTTTAACTTTGACTGATAAGGTCAATGTCAACATACTGTCCTGTTACTTAAATTATTTCTTAGATGATATTTGTTTATTTTAAAAATACAGATTTTTCGTAAATCACTAGAATTTGCTAAGTGTGGTCATGCTATTAGCATGCCATGTGGCTTAATTCCATGTATTAGCTAATCCTAGGCTAAAAACTCAGTCCTGTTACTTTCAGTCCTGTTACTCATATAAAGAGTATGCAGCCATCTTTGACTTCCAAACCTTGTAAAAAAATAAATAACGTAGCCTGAGGTTGACCAATACACATTTTGAATAGTTAAATATGTGTGTTATTATAATCAGTGTTGAAAAGATATAACAAATTAAGTTTAATTTGGGAGTGGTACAACAAGCAAATGGCACCCATTCGGTGGAATGTCCCATATATATATATATATATATATATATATATATATATATATATATATATGCAAGTCAAGAGCTTTGAGCAACCTGCCATATGCCCACATCAAGTGCTGCATAATAAAAGATGTTAGCAACGGTAGCGCTAACCTGAGCAGGCTGGCACGTTGGTGTCCCGTATCACTTTCCAGACTGACGGCACATTGATAATGCTAATGTAATGGAGCCCAACGTCACAGCGTCAGCCACACCAAAAGCAAACACCACAGCCAAAGGTTTACATAGACAAAGCATACACCACCTGACTGTAACAGTGTCTGATTATGTGGAAACTAAACTTTTTGGAAGTTGAAACAACTGCTTAAAGCAGAGCTAATGAGAAAACAATTATATGTTTATTTCCTGGGAATCTATAAGTCTGTGTGCTCCTGTTAAATAAGCATACCATTTTGGAGTTCAGGATTTATATCATGTTTTTATTGTTTTGCGAAACTTGATGAGACCTCCAACTGAGCCATTGTTTCTGTCTTTGTAGAAACACTCTGAATGACTCTAACCTTTTAACAGACAGATATCCTTTTCTTTTACACTGCAACTGAATAAGGTAGTCGTTTATATACAGTACTGTGCCAAAGTCTTAGGCACTCTATTTGTTTTTCATACAAACTTTGTTATAGATTTCTATTTTATGACGTCTACATTATCGAGTCAGTACAAAAACATTTTAGAGTCCAAACGTTCCCTTTCCCAGCACAAAATGAAATGTTACAGAAAAAGATAAGTTTGTATCTGAGCAGCATATTCCATAAGAGACACTTTTCAGATTAAAAAAGAAACCATAATGAAGGCTGCTGGGTTTTGGTGTAAAATGAAGAAGTGAGTGTGACAGTCAAAGTGTCCAGAAGAACTGTGGCTGGTTCTGGAAGATGCTCAGCAAAACCTACAGATCATTTCCGCATAAAACTGACCTCACTGGACCAGAGACGGATTTTTTTTTTTTTAAACCAAAGGGTTGTCTCACACAAAATACTGACTTTGTTTCATTTATTATGGCTCACTGATTACTGTTTATAGTATTTTTTAAAATGTTGAAACATTTCATTATTCTTTAAGCCATTTTTGGTCGACAGCATTTCTTTACACGTGCCTAAGACTTTCGCACAGTACTGTATCTACCAATTTTTCAGACATTACAAAAAAAATGTAGATGAAAAGTGTAAATGAAGTAAAGCATGGATGATTGTAATAATAACTGACCAATAATGTCATAATTTTTTTAGATACAAACATACATACATACATACATACAAACGATACATTGAACATAGTGGTTATTGAGATGCTTTTTTATCATTAGTGGACTAAATTAAAGCCTCAAACATGGCCAGAAGTGTGGTTAGTGAGAAAAGACAGATGGCAATACTTCGCGTGAATACAGAGACCACAGCCATGATGGCAGAAAGTGAACAAAATTAGCAGGTGGTTCAGCATTCTGTACCAATCTCAATCATTCTCAGCTGTTGAACGAAAGCCTTTAACAAATATGACCTCATTCTAATTGGGGCCTTATTCCATTTTTTTTTTTTTTTACCCTGTGGATGGATATATCATAAATATTAATGATCGATAACACAGTCTTGAGCTCATTTTAACAAATAACAGCCACAAAATAACTTATTTGAGACAGTGCACTTAATGCAACACAAATAAGATCTATTCAAAGACCCAGTACTTTGCACTATCGTAGCCAACTTCGTTATCAGTGCGGATATTACACATAAACCACACCCAGCTGATAGAGAGCCCGAAACTACTTTGCCATTTGAACATTACATCAAATCACAAGTAGGACGTCGCTGAGTCAGTGGTCCACGCATTTAAGCTCCCATGGGGTCACATGGTGCATATTGAAATCCACAGGTTCTTGGGTAGGACACCAAGCACCTCATGTACCAGTTTTGTCCGTACCATGGTGCACATTGCACCAAATCCACAAGAATCTGGAGATGTCTTTTCTCAATTCTTGCAAGAATCTGGATTGTATGTGGAGCACATCTGGAGATCTTTTTTTTTTTTGACAATGCCATGATTGGCGTGTATCCAATGTGGATTTCATCATATATGGGTCATACTTTGAAATGTGGCGGCACGGTGGCATAGTGGTTAGCGCTGTCACCTCACAGCAAGAAGGTCCGGGTTTGAGCCCCGTGGTCGGCGAGGGCCTTTCTGTGCGGAGTTTGCATGTTCTCCCCGTGTCCGCGTGGGTTTCCTCTGGGTGCTCCGGTTTCCCCCACAGTCTAAAGACATGCAGGTTAGGTTAACTGGTGACTCTAAATTGAGCATAGGTGTGAATGTGAGTGTGAATGGTTGTCTGTGTCTATGTGTCAGCCCTGTGATGACCTGGCGACTTGTCCAGGGTGTACCCCGCCTTTCACCCGTAGTCAGCTGGGATAGGATCCAGCTTGCCTGCAACCCTGTAGAAGGATAAAGCGGCTAGAGATAATGAGATGAGACTTTGAAATGTCCAGGCAAAACCATGGCTTAATGGTTAGAGAAGCAGCTTTGGGACCAAAAGGTCACTGGTTTGATTCTCTGGATGAGCAGGAAAGGCTGAAGTGCCCTTGAGCAAGGCACCTAACCCTCAACTGCTCCAGGTAAGGTGTACGTCGCTCTGGATAAGAGCATCTGCTCTTGTACAGATGGATTCTGGGGTATTTTGCACAGTGTCAAAGCTAGTTGAATGGGAGTGGAACACAAAATGCATGTTGTATAATGAGCCTTTGGTGCATGAAGAGGAATATAGTTTAAGCTGTTGTGAGCAGAACAAGATCAGAAAAGAGCAGATAATGAGAACATACGAGTGACAAGATAAATGCTCCAAGAAAAATGTTTGTTTATTGTCATGCAAATGAGTTTTCATTCAAATTTGGCAGTGGTCATGAAAAATACAGCTCAATATTAGTCCGCACATGTTATGAACCTGTGAAACTGTGTTAGCATGCATGCTAAACAACTCCGTGTACAAGGCCTAAATAATTCAAAACATCTAGAAAACTCTAGTCGGTGAGTGAGTGGGTGACATATGGGCGTACCATTATCTTTGAAGAACACAGTGGTTGTTTAATCGAACATGCCAATGAAAGCATCATTTGTAAACATACTGGTAGAGGTACTGTGTAACATTTAAAGATCCAGGTTTTAATGTAAATACAAATCCGAATACAAGTCTTTAAATGCATAAAATACAACACATATACATTTGGTTAGTTGAGTCTATTCAGACCAGTGATTCTCAAAACTGTCCTCACATCTCACCCCCCCACCAGACATTCCACATTTTTGCTCCATCACTGTTAGAGCAAAATGGAATTTATGTGGAGGGATGGAGACCGTTTGAGGACTGCTTTGAAAAGAACCATTTAAGACAATCGACAAAAGGACTTCCAAATAATATTGAGTGGTTTATGCTTTATCTAGTGGTATAAATTGCAGTGTTGGTCAAATTTGTTAGCTGTGAAATAGTAAAACATACACTGGAATAAAATCAAGGATATATAAGGTCTTGAGATGTTTTCATCAACTGTCTCAAGAGCCTACGTGCGCTCCTCTACTTCTATCACCTCTTTTACATTTCCAGCTTCCTCTACCAATTCCACCACTTCCACTGCCTCATCCTGCTCTTTTGCTGGCTCTTTCGCTGGCTCTTTTGCTGGCTCTTTTGCTGGCTCTTCCTCTTTCACAGGTTGTGCTTCTTTCTCATTCTCAGGCTCAGGCTTCGTGGCTTCGGGGGCTGCGGCCTGCGTTTCTGGGCTCGAACTCGCTGCTTGGGTTTCCTTGGTGCAACGCTGCTGACTGACTGACTGAGCCAAGTATCCAATCAGCGTCATGTACTCCTGGAAGCTGACTTTTCCATCTTGGTTGGCATCAAGGCCTTGACGCATATTTTTGATGGCGTCAGAGCTCTCTGTATCCTGTAACACAAAGACACACCATTAAGAGTCTTAAAGCCAAGTTGAAAGTTATTCTTTCATTCACCATATCCAACTAGTAAATCATTCATGATATGACAATGGAAAAATTAAAGACAAAGTGCCTCATAATGAGGTTCTCCAAACTGGATAACGATGTGTAGACATGGATTTCATTTTTGGAGAATTTGGAAGGAGCTCCAGATCCACTATGACCCTCAACAGAATAAAGCATTTACTGAAAATGAAATGATGATGATTTAGCCTGTAGTTCTGACATAAAACAGGATTCAGCCAGCTTAGATATGGAGCTACCCAACAGATATCGACTGAATGTCAGACCACAAAAGTACTGTTATCAGTTGATGTAGTAGTAAATGATGGGACTTCAGTTTCTAACCGTCAATATGTTCTTCAGCTGGTTCTTCACTAGGCTTTGGAAGTCCTTTCCTCCAAGGTTCTCCTTGCCTTTTGCTGATTTCAGGAACTGCGTCACCACTGTCTTGATAGCTCCTTCCATGTTTGCTCTTACCTCTGCACAAGCATTAAGAGAAGATTGGAATGGATGAATTACATAAAAAGAGAGTTATTCATACAAGAGCATAAATACATATGAAAGATGTATACTATATGCAATTTAACCAAACCAGACAGCTTATTTTACTGATTAGATCTGTATGGCCATTTCCAGATTTGGAGTACTGAGAGTTCAGACAATACCTCTTCCAAGCATCAGTGAGATCATGGATTAGTATAAAGGCCTGAAGGAGAAGTGTTCTCAGTGGTTAAAGCTCTTTTCTAACTTTAATACATGAACTCTCATACTGTCAAGTGCGTACTATTGATGAAGGACCCTTGACCATCATATGCTTTAGGCATGCAGCAGAACATCTGAGGCTTCACTCTGACATGAAGTGCCTTTAAAAATAATAAAAAAAATAAAGTCTGCCATTCTTACACAAGATGTATGTTATGAACAGTATAACCTCAAGGTCTTTAGCTGCTTGGTAAGTGATAAACATTAGATACTTCAGCTGGTTTAACTAGAAAAGTGAAGTGAGTTCTATGTATGAAGGTCTTCAGGCTGACAGTTGACTGCAGATAAGGGAAGAGAAAAGGGAGTCGCCTCAATGACTCCCCTGATCTTTGATAGGTCATTTGATCTCCTGAAGGCCTGATTGCACAGCCGCTTTGGGTTACCTGAGGGATTACCTGACCCCAAACTATTTTTGCTCATTCTATAGCTTGCCAGCTGTAAAGCACTGACCATGAGCTCAGTTTATGCGTGCTTACTTGGTCAGTCGCTCATTTAGCTGTTCTTCACTTTCATTTCGTGCCACATACCATTACTCTTATGTCACAGTGGCAATCCAGCCCTTAAACATATCATTTCAACAAACACAATGCGTGCCAGGAATTCATACGAACAACAAAACTGAAAGTGATCCATCAGAAAACAACCAAGTAGCAGGAATTCCATTCATGGCCAATGCTGAGTGAGTCACTCAAATTAGACTAGTAAATTAGATCAGATTGAATATCATCTATGCAACTGCGAGACTGTCAAATCAAAAAGACGTGAGTCAGCTTCATGAGAAAATATCACTTAATAAAGGTTTAAAAAAAAAAAAAAAAAAAAGTGTGCACCCTGCTGCAGTCTGAAGCCATATGCACAGCAACCAATCAGGAAGCCTTGCTATTACACTAATTAGCAGATGGAGAATAAGCTGACACGGGAGAGAGAGGTAGTAGCTTATTAAAGTATTTGGTTTCATCAAGCGGTTGCCAGAGGACTGAAGGCACTCACACTACTGTATGAATTTCTGGCATACGACACAGGAACCGGAAACCATCCTATGAAACCCAACCATTTCTGATTACGTTCACCAAGACATTCATTTCTATAACTAAGATTTCTATCCATTTGAAATTCAGATTCTACAACGTGTCTAAGTTCTGTCTCTTAGGCATCCTAACTTCACTGGATAGCTACCGGACCTCACTGAACATCTGATAGGAACACATTTCGGAATTATACCATTATAGTGTCCCAACTGGACCAAACCTCAGTGTTTTACAGAAAATACACACACCATTCCAAGGGACCCATAAATCACGACACGAGACGATTTATATCTTTTTATTTAACATGTTCTCATGCAAGCAGTCACTCATTTATAATCTAAACACTGTTGTGAACCCAGCTGTGGGAACGTCTGTGCCCGGGCTGCACAGAAACAGCCTCCTGACGCAGTGCGCACGTTTCTGAGATAAGATAAGCTGGAAGACTGTTGTGCCCTGTTACATCTACAACTACTATTGTTCTGTGCAGATTGTTTGCTCTGGATGTCTCAGAATGACTGCTGGTGAACTTTGCTATTTCAGTTGCTGAGTCAGTTTAATAATTAAAGACGCACCAGGTCAATCACATGCAAATTTATACCCGAGTCCTGCTTTTTACCATCAACAGTTTATTGTTAATTTCCCTTGAGAGGCTGATGATCAAGCACTAATTAGCCACTAATTTCCTTAGTCAAGTTTAAACTTTCTTCTGACTCAGATGAGCATTATAGCTCATATAAGAACACACACACGTTTGTCCCACTATCCTTGTGAGGACCTTCCATTGACATCATTATTAATGCAGTTAATTAATGCACCTAAACCTAACCCTAAATGTAACTTCAGTCATAAAAAGAAAGCTTTTTGGCTCTTTGATTTAAAAAAAAAAAAAAAAAAAGTTTTTGTTCACACAACAACAAGACTTCCTTGTCGGGACCATCCAAATGACCCCACAAGGTCAAAATTGTCAGATTTTCTATTATTGTGGGGACATTTGGTCCTTAGTAGTACATAAACACACAAACGCATCATTAAATATATAGTCTAGTTTAAGCCTCGTGGGCTCCTGTTTCTCTCCAATGCGCAAAGGAGACCAAAGGAGATTTGTGTTTCCTCCAAGGCAAACACGTGATACACCATGCGAGCTGAAAGACGGCAATAAAAGCCACCATGCCATTAAAGATTCACACAGGAACAAGCTGAAGCGGTGCAGAAATAAACGGCAGTGGTTTCGAGGACACACTGTCATGCCGCTACTCTGTGCTCACACACCCTGAAAATCCTGCAGGATTTTAGAAGGAATTCCTAATATCCTCCATTTGGGAACTCCGCCTTCCAACCAGAAGTGTTTATACACCGAACACAGGCTGTTTTTATCTTTACTGGTTAACCTGTAGGTGATTAGAGTTTCAGCAGTGAAAAGCTGACTATTAAAACGGTTCCTGGAGGATCTTTCACGGGTTCTTGTGTTGTCTCAGGGAGAACACCTGAAAATGGTTCCTCGTGGAGCCTTCATTTTTTTATCATATAAATCAGACGTTTTATCTGAAAGGTGACGATGAATAATTGGACATTTGGTCTTCATCAGATCTTTCGCTGTTGTTTAAAATAGCTCAGGAGGAACTCTTCAGGCTGTTGAGATCTTCAAGTCTTGCAGCATTTAGTAGAAAGCATGAGGCCTAGTTTTATAAACGGAAATCCATATGTTATCAGAGACACAGCTGTTATATGTAGGAGAGCCACACGGAGCACATTTCAACCAGCAGCGAATGGGTTCTTTGAACCTCACTGCCAGGCCCATGTTTTCACGACTGTATGGTGTTACACAATTCACGATAGGAGTAAACAGTAGAATCAAGACAGCAGCGCGCACTGATTGATTACCTCTGAGCTTTGGTTCTGCTACTGCAGATATTTATTTTAATTGGTCCATTTTTTTTTCTCCATTGCTGCGCTCTGCTTCCTGTCCAAATTAATGACACGCCCGTTGATGTATTTCAGTTCCAGCTGACAAGCAACTCTGAACCAAGGGGTCAAAACAGTTCAAAAATCTGGTGCGCTAACAAGAACAGAACTGGTTCCCTGTTGGTGGAAAAGGGGTAATAGTGACCCCAGACTCAGAGGGGCTGGTGTGCTGTGAGGCAGGAAACTCATCACCTTCTGCTGGGAGAAGACTTCCATGAAATTATTATTATTATTATTATTATTATTATAATGCTTGTCTAATAGAACTGTAGATGAATTCGTGGTTGATTACTCTGTGTGAATGCTGATGTGTAGATTGCTGCATGCCTGATCAAAACAGTTCCATGTTGAGGAAATTCCTGAGCAAAGCCTTTCTCTTTCTCTTCAGTGCGCGCCATGTTAAAGTCCACACACTCCCTGCAGCTTCCAGCCGCACCAACTTCCATCACTAACCAAGAAAAGTTCGGTTCAGCCGGGAGACGGATATTTCGGGCCGATAGTAAAGGTGTGAGTGGCTCAGGAGGCTGCAGTTCGAGTCCCACACTCCTGGAGAAGGGCGGGTCGAAAACGTGGCGCTTCAAAACCCGCCATCAAAGCGCGCCTCGGAAAAGCCGCACAAATCTGGAAACAAAGTAACGCAGAGAGAGAGAGAGCCGCAGTGCGTACAGAGGGGTGCACTTACTTACCATCAACACACACCGGACCTCAAGCGACCGACTGATCCGTGTTCCTACACCTCTTTTTTTCCTTCCAGTGTCTTCTTTAACAACTCGGGAAAAACTTGTCAAACTAGAAGGGCTGGAGACAATCTCTTCCGCGATTTGCTTTTTTCCCTCCTCTCTTTCTCTCTGACAAGTCAGAGGGCGTGGACACGGAGGGAAAAAGTGCACAAAGTAAATACACTCCCCGGCCACTTTAATAGGAACTTGTTGCTGATTCTAAGCTCCCTGTTCTTGGCTGCAGGAGTGGAACCCAGTGTGTTCCTCTTTCAGCTGTTGCATGCTGAGATGCTTTTCTGCTCACCACGGTTGTAAAGAGTTGCTATATCCTTCCTGGCAAAAAAAAAAAAGCTCGAACCGATCAGTGCCGAGTTTCCCAAAAACATCATAGCACAAAGATGATCGTTAAATGAGAGAGCGAGAAGCACAGTGAACACACTCTCTCCGAGTTAAGATGCTTTTAGGAAACCCAACCCTGTCCATTTCCCTCTGACCCTCTCTTATCAACAAGGCGTTTGTTTACTTTCCACCCACAGAACTGTCACTCACTCACTCACTCACTCACTCACTCAGTGTTTTTTGTTTTCCGCACCATTCTGTGTAAACTCTAGAGACTGTTGTGTGTGAAAACCCCAGGAGATCACCAGCTTCTGAAATACTCAAACCAGTCCATCTGGCTCAAACCAACACCCAGACCACAGTCACATTTTGAGATCACAATTTTTCCCGTTCTGATGTTTGAAGTGAACATTAACTGAAGCTCTTGATTTGTATCTGCATGATTTGATGCATTGTGCTGCTGTCGAGGGATCGGCTGATTAGAGAACAGCAGGCCTAATAAAGTGGCTGGTGAGTGTATGTTCAGCATAGCTCTGATGTTACATTATTATTATTATTATTATTATCCAGTCCACTGCATGGAGAAGATAGATTAGATTAATCATCCGGCAAGCCAGTGACTTGAAGCGATATTCCATGCCAGGCCTGCCGGTCGAGCATGGCCATCCCAAGCAGATCTGATGGTAGACCAGTGTCACGTATGAGGCCGGCCAACTTTACACCTCGCCTCAGGTTCCCATAGGAGGACCTGAGCTGCAGGTTGATCATGGCGGAGTACATGGTCACACAATGCCAGATGGCGCTTGGCAATTAGGCGCGGTAAGGAGCCATACAACTGATCGTTTGTTCCAACTGATGTAAAAAACTTTGCGAAGCATACATGTGTAGGTGCCATCCAGAAACATTTCTTGTGCTTTCGTAAGAGACCATGACTCAGATCCATAGAGAAGGATAGATTCGACCAAGGACTTAAAGACCCTGGTTTCTGTTTCTCTAGAGAGAGGGGAAGCCCAAACCTTAGCTAAAGAATTAAGGGCACCCCAAGCTTTGGCCTTTCTGGTGTTGATGTCATGCGGAGTGTTTGTCCAACTGCCAAGATATTGGAAGTCTTCTACCTTCTCGATTTCGGAGCTATCCAATGCAAGGAGAGATTGATCTGATGAAGGAATAAAATGCATCCATTTAGTTTTGCTTGCATTTAGCTGGAGGCCAACTGATTGGGCAGCTAATTCTACTCGGTGTAGAAGATCTTCGCAAGAGCTCACAGAGCCCTCTAACAGAGCAATATCATCGGTGAAATCGAGGTCAGCTAGGTGGACAGCAGGATGGCGAGAGCTTCTTCGGCGTTTGAGTGTGAGGCCATCGTCCAAGCAGATTGCTAGACGCAGTGCATGATCTAGGACAATGATGAAGAGCAGGGGAGCTAAAGGGTCCTCTTGAAGGACGCCTGAATTGATGGAAAACTCTTCAGTTAAACCGTCTGGAGTTATGACGGAGAAGGGACGGATTTACCCTGGGGCTACTGGGACCCTGGTATCACTGAGCAGTTTCTCATTTACCACATTATCAGGACAGAGCTTTCCACTGCTCAGAAGGTTGCAAGTTCAAATCCCAGTATTACCAAGCTGCCAGGGTTGAGTCCTTGACCTCTCAACCACTCAGCATATCTATGTCTCAGGTGTAACTGACTTTACCTGAAAATGAGCCAGACATCTTTAAATTATCCTGCTTTGAACGTGTGGAAAAGTGTCTACACATCGGTAGGTAGAAACACACCTCTTGATCCCATTTACAACACAATCTGCATGGTGTTTCATGTGGGTGGGTGTATGTGATCATGCCTGAGGGTGGCCCCACCCTGCTTGTGTGTGACTGTACCTGTCTGTCTGTAAACAACAATCACGCCTTTGTTACAGGCCTAGCTCTTATTTTGCTTGAGTAGGCCAGGTTGTGTGAACAAAAGAACCTCCTGCTCAAGCCGCAGGCCACATGAAAATAAAATGCTTGATAAGTTTACGAGGTCAGATCAGCAGTTAATTTGCAAGCAGCTTAGGCAGTGAAGGTGCATGAATGGATTTTTGAAAACATGCTGTTTCAAGGCCACGCTAATGAAAATAGCTTTATCCGTTACTGAGGCTCACAAATAATACAGCTCTGTTGTGAAGCAAACATTTTGTACTATTATTAGTTTTCCGATCAAATACTATATTATATTCACATTTGAATTGTAGCTGCTGTGTTGTGAATAACAACTGATCCCTACTAAATCATTAAAGATTACTCAGCTGTTAAAATTCACAATGACCGCAATTTATTTTTTAATAGGTAAAGAATCAGTGTATTATGTTCCATGTTTGCGATTCCTTTTACAGTATAACCCTGACTCATCTGATCTTTCACATGAAGAAGTTTAATTGATGCTGCATTGCAGCTACCATAATAACAGCCAGGCCTTTGTTTGCTTTTAATCTTCCTCCGTCTTTCATATTACTCGCCTGGTTTCTAAGCATCCAGCTTTCCACAATAATAACGTGATTGTTATCGGACCATACATACAGTATGTACAAGCTCTTTTTTTTTTTTTTTTTAGTAAATGTATGTGTGTTATGAATGAATAGAACATTTTGATTTCTCAACAGACCTGCTTTATGTGTAAACCTTAAAGAGCGGTGTGTAAAGAATCGTTCCCTCACACAGTCAGCGCACAGCTGAAAGAAATGCCTCTCTCTCTCTGACTGTGGGTCTATTCCTGTGCAATAAGATGCGTTTTTGCTATTTTGTACCTTTGACATAAAGTATGGTAGCCCTCTACTGATTTAGGAAGAGAATGAGCTGAATGTCTGCAACCCTTTATTACAAGATATTTAAAGAAAAAAACAAAACAGCACAAGATACTCTTATGACCACAACAGCTGCTTTTTATTTCACATCTCTCGTCTTCATCAATGGTTAACTTACACTCTCGGCTCTATTTGACATGAATTGCATGTGTGTATTAATGAGAGCTTTCAAATTGTTTGCATTTTAAAGTTATTGGCTGAAGCCACCATGAGTGCTCGCCAGTTTGCCAATCAGCTGCCAGAATTCCTGAAATGTCAACTCCCCGTCATTGTTCTCATCCAAGGAGCTCATGAGCTGGTTGATCACAGCTGGATCGCTGGCATTCTGCAGGTAATCAGAAAGGTGTTTTTGTACAATTATGCAACAAGACAGTTATAATAATGCAACCTGGTAGCACTCTAAAGGCACTATACATTACTTTGTGAGTTAATGTACAGCTCCCTCTGTTGAAAAAGCTGCACTGTTGCGTTTTGCCTTCCTCCACTAAGCTGATCAAGGTACTGTTTAATATACACAACTCAATAATATGGAGGTTTATTCGCACATTAACTTTTGCCTGCTACAAAATAAAGATTGTCAAATACAGTATGTTACTAATACTAAAAAGAACAAACCAACTGTAAGAATCTGACCTTGACGAGGTTTGGTAGTTGGGACACCACAAGGGTCTGGAATTCTTCTTTGCTCAGGGTGTGTGAGCTGCCATCTTTAGCAGCATAAGTCTTGAACTGGGCCACGAGGACATTAATGGCAGACTCCATGTCCAACTGGAACGGGAGTTTGACACTAAAAGTAATCATTATACAAAACCAAGAGTTGCTCATTACGGTCAAAACTGGTACACAAATCCAACAACAATAATACAGCCTGGTCCAAATGTTTTCCACCATCACGTTTAAACAAACTAGTGTTAGATTTCATGACTGAACAGGTTTCTGGTTCATTTTTAAAATAACTCAATAAGTGTTTGAATAGGTTTGTCAGCAAAGTAAAAATCACAGCAAAGGCTAAAGACATGCTCTTAACAACAAATAATATCAGCAGAAAATAGCCAAAGTGTGTCCTTAAAGTCTTGACACGGAGGATGAGATGGAAATTAAGAAAGCAGAGAATTTGTTTACCTGTTGTACTGGAGTGGTGTATCGGTAACAGAAGCAAGCAAACTAATGTCTCATTTCTGTTTCATCTCCACTTTTTATTCCCTTCAGCCTGAAGCACAGCTCAGCAGAAAATGAGAGTTTTCCCCCCCAAACAAAACTCAGATTTCACAAATGGTGAAGGTGCTACTATCTGCTTTGGAGATCTTTCCATTGCAAATAAAACACCACACAATCTACGCCCATAGTGACACTCTTTTAATGGGCAGATTATAAACATAAGCAGACTATAAGCATTTAACACAATATACAGGAAGAGTCTTAAGAGTTTTTGATGCAAGCTTAAAAAAAACAACAACAACCCACAACCAAATTTTAACGAAAGTAATACATTTTCCTGGTGGAATATATTCATTAATTTTATTCCTATTTAAAATTATTCAGAGTGAACTATAATTTGTTGTCCAAGTTGATTCCAGCCATTGCATGATCATAAATTAATTTCTGTATAAACATGAAGGTTAAACAAATATATAAATATGGTCCAATTTTAACAATGTCTTAAAATTTGTATATGAAATCATTCGCTGTAAGAGACTGAAAAACAGACTGTAAATTTAATATGGCAGACCCCCCCCCCCAGTTAGGAAGAAGAGACAAACAAAAAATAAATAAGCAGACTCCGATTACATGGACACACTAATTATCTATGTATCTTTAACCCCTTTGTTCAAGTGAGATCCTGAGAAGCTTAATTTGACTCCAACATCTCATTTAAACAATAAAGGCACATTTAAACATTAAAACAAAAACACGTCTTCAGATAATTACATCTGTAACTTACAACGCACATGTCGATAAGATGCAGCACAGAAGTGAACAGAATTTCTTGAATGTGCAGATAGACAAAATCATAAATATGATAATAGCACGTTACTGCCTTCTCATATCACTTCAGCAATTAAAAAGTGCAAGCATGCAAAGTAAAAATAAGGGCTTCAACAAAACGTCCTGCTGACAAGGTCATATGTACACAAGACAAAAGCCAGTTTGACACGTAAGCAGTCAGTGATACTACAGTGCAAGTGTAAACAGGTACAGAGAGGTTGTCCAAAGCAAATGGACACACACACACACACACACATTCCTTTATCTGTGTCTTATATCATGGCCCTGGGCAGCTTAACATACACCAATCAGCCATAACATTAAGACCACAGACAGGTGAAGTGAATAATTCTCTCATTACAGTGGCACCTGTCGAGGGGTGGGATATATTAGGCAGCAAGAGAACAGTCAGTTCTTGAAGTTGATGTGTTGGAAGCAGGAAAAATGGGCAAGTGTAAGGATCTGTAGCACAAACTGCTGAAAAGGTGAATGTTGACACCTTTCTGTTTTAGTCAGCATTAACTTTTTCAGCAGTTTGTGCTACAGTAGCTCTTCTGTGGGATTGGACCATCTGGGCGAGCCTTCGTGACCCATGTGAATCAATCAATGAGCCTTCGACACCCATGACCCGGTCACTGGTTCACCGGTTGTCCTTCCTTGGACCACTTTTGTTCGGTACTAACCACTGCATACCAGGAACACCTCACAAGATGTGCCATTTTGGAGATGTTCAGACCCAGTCATCCAGCCATCACAATCTGGCCCTTGTCAAAGTCATTAGGTGACGCCGGGCATACCTAACATGCCACTGCGTATCGGTCTTGACCAACACAAGGTGTGTACTGTCTAGCCCTGTTGGGAATTTTATTTTTCTCTGTTTAGTTGTACTTTGTCAGTTCATTTGTATGGTTGGTTTGTTTTCTTGGCTGTTTGCTGAGTGTTGGTACTTCAACAGAATATTACACTATTATTCTGTCACTTGCTAAGTTGGCACTAGAACTTTCTTGTCGAAGTTCTGCACTTCTTGTACCTGACTTTTGCACTTGTTGTACATTGCTCTAGATAAGAGCATCTGCTAAATGCCTATAATGTAATTAATACCAGGCATACCCAACATACCATACCATTAGGTGACACTGGCCATACCAAACAACCTGTGTTTTCTCTCTCTCTCGTTGCATGTCGATCCTCAGACACCAGTAAGATGCTGACCTCTTCTGCTCCTCAGACCTGCCTGATCCATCCTGATGCCCTACGTCTGGCTGGTGTCTCATCACATCACTCCTGTGGAGGACGGCCCCATATGGACAGTCAAAAGTCGCACTTGGAAGACGCTCTGGACTCTTACAGTAATACATTTATGTCGGAGGACTACAGTTGACTTGCTAACTTTAGGACTGCAGTTGTCATGAACAGTTTTGCACTCGAGTTTCCATCAACGAAGAGTTTATAACATCAACAAAACAGACTTCATGTTAAACTATAATGAATTTCCTGGTTTCACAGTTATACTTTGTGACTCTATAGGGCACAGTTATAGAAGCGAGTTATTTATAATCATGCTATCTGTTATTACCCAGATAAGGATGGGTTCCCTTTTGAGTCTGGTTCCTCTCAGGGTTTCTTCCTCATGTCATCTGAGGGAGTTTTTTCTTGCCACCGTCGCCACAGGCCTCATCATTGGGGATAAATTAGGGATAAAATTAGCTAATGTTTAAAGCCTTTGATTTTCTGTAAAGCTGCTTTGCAACAATGTCTGTTGTTAAAAGTGCTATACAAGTAAACTTGACTTGAAAGTCGCTTAGATCCTTACGCTTGCCCATTTTTCCTGATTCCAACACATCGACTTTGAGAACTGACTGTTCTCTAGATGCCTAATATATCCCACCCCTTGACAGGTGCCACTGTAATGAGATAATCAATGATATTCACTTCACCTGTCAGTGGTTTTTAACATTATGGCTGATCGGCTAATGGGCGTCAACAGAACTGTTATATCCTGAAGATGATTTTACATGAGAGCAAAATACAACAATGTACTGTTAAAGTAACCACTGCTTTGCACAGTAAGCAAGAACCAGGGTCTTGGCGTTTAAGGACAGAGGTAGTGTCTGACACCCAGTAAACAAAAGACACTTCACAAGATGACTCCAGAAGCACACCTCTTACAAACATGACAAGCATACTGCAGTTAGTCCATGTAGCTAGGGGAAAATGCTTTTATTTCTCAGATCTCCCATGTTGGTGTTACTGGAAGAACTTTACAAACAACTCCAGAAATACACTCCTCATACTATCAGCATATTACAGTTAGATCATAACTTGGGGAAAAGAGTTATGTACAGCAGGCTATAATAGGAGCATTGCTCGCTGCTCATCTTCACATGGTACCTTTTATTTACGTCATCCTCTTATTTGTCATCGTCGTCCTCATCACTGCTCTATGCAGCAAACTGCCACAGCGCCTCCCTCTCAAACTCTTCCATCTCCTCCTCGACCACATCATCGTCCATCAGAACATCTGCCAGGTCCTCCAAGATGTCAGCCACGTCTTCTGCAAACTTACTGAAGAGCATTCGGTCACAGCTGAAGACGCCACCGTGGAAAAACTGCGCAATTAGATGACGGAAAGCTTCTTTATTCTCCACACTGGGCCCTTGCAATTTGTTTAGGTAGCTATCTAGGAGGCCCCAAAACTCCGAGAACTTAACATGAATGAGGCCCTCTGCTTCAGCACAGCTGGACACATCATGGCAGTGTTCAGGAGGATTTTGGTATTTCCTGAGCTTCTTCTCTTGAACTTTCCAGAAATCGTTTGATTCATGGTGCTGGTGCACTTTATGATCATTCTTGTGCTTGTGGCCAGGCTTGGCCTGCCAAGACCTCTCCTGCTTCCTCCTCTCCCTCTCCAGCTTCCTTTCGGCCTTCTTATAATCCCACTCGTCACGGTACTTCTTTAAGAGTTCTTTGTGCTTTTGGACACCGTCACCCCACTCAGTTTTCCTGTTTTCCCTTCCTTTGTTCTTCCTCCTCCACTTGTCTTTCTTGCTTATGTGGTCCACCTGTTCTGATAACCTCTGCTGCATCTCCACCAGTCTTTCTTGTAACCATTTCTTGGGCCAGTCCTGTTTTTTCATTCCTTCCAAACGTGCTTTACTTTGTTCCAAGAGAGTCTTTTGTCTCATGAGCTCCTCTTTTTTTCCCCACTGTCTCTCAGGCCCTGCTGCACTTTGACTTTCTCCAGCAAAACCAGGAGAAGGTTTTGAGGGTCCCTCACCTAAAGGGGGGGGGGGCACAAAATATGAAAAAAAAAGTCATAACAGCAATAATTAATAAAACAAACAATACAACCACACCCCACTGCATATTTCCTTCATGTCATAAATTCCTCCACAGTGTGTAAGTCAGTCAGACATTACGTTGTGTATAATTTATTGCCACACAGTATAAACAAAAGCCAGGTTGATTATTTCTCACTGTTTATGCATATGTGTGAGTTTTAATGTTTTGATTTAGGCAACAATTTATTAGTCCTTCCTACTTTTAAGTTAACATCATTTAAATTAACTCTCAAAAAAGATCTCATCAGTGAGAACAAACACATCATGTCAACTAATTCAAACGTCTATTTTATTCAAAATTCAAAACCATTATTTTAATCTTGGCTCTAAAGACCACCTTATCAAATATTAAAGTCAAGTCAACTTTATTGTCAAATATGCTATACATGCTCAGCATGCAGCACAGATGAAATATCAGTCCTCTCTGACCCACGGTGCAAACTGGCAATGCAATAAATAAAAATAGAATAAAAATAGAATAATTGAAAAAACAAACAATATAAACAGTATAAACACTCTAGATAGGAACTAGACAGACTAAACACTCAAACAATATAAACAGTATAAATAAACAGTATAAACACTAGATAAGAACAGGACGGACTAAACACTCAGACAATATAAACAGTATAAAACACTCTAGATATGAACTAGACTAAACACTCAAACAATATAAACAGTATAAATAAACAGTATAAACACTAGATAACAAGACAGACTAAACACTCAAACAGACAATATAAACAGTATAAACACTCTAGATAGTAACTAGACTAAACACTCATACACACACACACACACACACACACATAAATTGGTACAAATAACCAAACAGTCAAGGGCACTTGAGGTATAGCAGGTAAACATGAAACATCAAATAAGCAAAATAAACAAACTAATAGCTGTTAAGGTGAGGTAGTGCGGAATAGTGCAAATGAGCGAGATAAAGTGAGATGTGCGGTCCCTGAGTTCAGTGTGTTAATGAACGATAAGATGTATGTATATATATATATATATATATATATATATAATGTGTGTGTGTGTTGGGGGGGAAACTGTGAGGATGACATATCAGATGCTGAGGGGGGTGCGGGGGGGGGGTGCGAGCAGAATCTGTGGCAGGGGGCAGAGGGGGGAGGAGGGGCAGAACAGGGAGGGAGTTGAGCCTCCTGACTGCCTGGTGAAAGGCGCCCAAATGAGGATGGGTTCCCTTTTGAGTCTGGTTCCTCTCGAGGTTTCTTCCTCATGTCGTCTGAGGGAGTTTTTCCTTGCCACCGTCGCCACAGGCTTGCTCATTGGGGATAGATTAGGGATAAATTAGCTCATGTTTTAAGTCGTTCAAATTCTGTAAAGCTGCTTTGCGACGTTTATTGTTAAAAGCGCGATACAAATAAACTTGACTTTATTTGAAAGAAACTGTTCTTGAGCCTGCTGGTTTTGGCCTGGAGACTCCGCAGTCTCCTCCCTGACGGCAGCAGACTGAAGAGGCTGTGAGATGGGTGGGTGGGGTCACCTGCAATCCTGATGGCTTTGCGGGTGAGGCGGGAGTTATAGATATCCATAAGAGAAGGGAGAGAGACACCAATGATCTTCTCAGCTGCTCTCACAATGCGCTGCAGAGTCTTGCAGCAGGACACGGTGCAGGCGCCGTACCACATGGTGATGCAGCTGGTCAGGATGTTCTCGATGGTGCCTCTGTAGAAAGTGTGCATGATGGGGGCCGGGACTCTTGCTCTCTTCAGTTTGCGGAGGAAGTACAGACGCTGTTGGGTGTTTTTGGCCAGTGATGCGGTGTTGTTGCTCCAGGACAGGTCTTCAGAGATGTGCACACCCAGAAACTTGGTGCTGCTCACCCTCTCCACTGCAGCACCATCGATAGATAGTGGGGCATGCTGGGTGTGCGCTCTCCTGAAGTCCACAACAATCTCCTTCGTCTTCTCCACGTTCAGACGGAGATTGTTGTCCTTGCACCACATGGCCAAGCGGCTCACCTCACTCCTGTAGATTGTCTCATCGCCATTGTTGATGAGACCCACCACAGTCTTGTCATTGTCATCCGCAAACTTGATGAAGAGATTTGAGCTGGATGTTGGTGTGCAGTCGTGGGTCAGCAAAGTGAAGAGGAGGGGGCTTAGCACACATCCTTGGGGGGCCCCTGTGTTTAGTGTGATGGTGCTGGAGGAGTTGCTGCCGACCCGTACAGTCTGTGGTCTCCCCGTCAGGAAGTCCAGCAGCCAGTTGCACAGGGAGGTGTTGAGTCCCAGCTGGTCCAGTTTGTGAATGAGCTGCTGAGGGATGATTGTGCTGAATGCTGAGCTAAAGTCTATGAACAGCATTCTGACATACGAGTCTTTTGTCTCCAGGTGGGTGAGGGCTGAGTGGAGGGCAGTGGAGATGGCGTCATCGGTCGAATGGTTGGATTGATATGCAAACTGGAAAGGATCCAGGGCGGGGGGGAGGGCAGACTTGATATGCCTCATGGCTAGCCGCTCGAAGCACTTCATGAGGATGGGAGTGAGTGCAACAGGGCGGTAGTCATTGAAGCAGGAGGGAGACAGCTTCTTCGGGACCGGGATGATGGTGGTGGCTTTGAGAAAGTTCATTCAGTCTAAAACAGTCATCTACTTTTTCAGGACACCGTCATTCATAATATAAACACACCATCTTCACGATCATAGAAAGTTTTCCTCCTGTGTTTATGCAGAGGGATATAAACTCAACACACCCCTGTTGAAAATGCAGATTTTTGTAATGTATGTTTGAAGCCAACTATTTCTTTAGACAGTGTTTGGTTATTCACTTCCCAAAGGAGAGAGGTTTATTGATTGGTTTTATATAAAATACAAATCAATCGATGTATGTTTGATAGTTTTTGTTGTATACTTGCTTGTGATATCTTTTTATTTCTTGACCTATACAGTACAAGAGGCGGCACGGTGGTGTAGTGGTTAACACTGTCACCTCACAGCAAGAAGGTCTGGGTTCGAGCCCCGTGGCCAGCGAGGGCCTTTCTGTGTGGAGTTTGCATGTTCTCCCCGTGTCCGCGTGGGTTTCCTCCGGGCGCTCCGGTTTCCCCCACAGTCCAAAGACATGCAGGTTAGGTTAACTGGTGACTCTAAATTGACCGTAGGTGTGAATGTGAGTGTGAATGGTTGAGAGGAGAAAACATCTATAATAATCCAGTCGAAGGCAGCTAGAAACCACTTCTATAATGTTCCCTAGACATTTTGATGGCTGAAGCTGTCAGAGCGCCACGTCACTGTAGTGATATGCCAAAATAGATGGCTACAGTACGAGTTTATTCCTAGTGGATGTAGAAAAACTAGCGCGGTGGCTGCAGTTATCAAGAGTCCATAATTGGACACATTTTCAGATTTACCAATAAAAAACAAAAGGCGAGTTTCAGTTCCAACAGTTATTATTGGTTAATTAATCAACCAGAAGACCCCCCCCCCTTTGATCTTGTCATCTGATGACACAGCTTGTTACCGGAGATGCTGATCTTTAGCACGATCAGCAATTTTTCAGAAAACCTGGACGTTATCATCGCAGGTAAGCATGGTGGAAAGATCATGGACATGTTTTTACTGATCAAATTCACTGATATTTCATGATCTCCTCGTCAAAACCTACTTTGTTTCTCACTCTTTCATTTGACAGATGCCATTTTGTATCTAAACGTGCGTTTGAGAAGTCACGTGAGGTGTCGATAATAGTGATCACTTTCACCAGTGTCCACCATTATTGACACCCTGTGGAATTAAGGGACATTTACAACTGTTATAGATCGATCTTTGTGTAACATTGTTGAAGTAGATGAAGTACTTTAAAAAAAGTGCTGTGATTTATAATAATTTTTTTCTGATTCATAACAGAATGGAATGTTTATAGAGTATATGGAATCTGATTGCAATAAATAGAATTAGACAAGAATTAAATTCTAACATATAAAAAAGTACATGCTTGAAATATTCAGATTTTTCTATTCCATTCAGAAAATATTTTTTGCAGTTTGTTGTAAATATCTACCACATATTATAATATCGGTAAACATTTTATATTTTGGCTCGAGGAATAACATGCGACCTTTGACCTGGATGTTCATGTGGTTACAGTGTCGATTGCCTGTTGATATTTATTGGTAAACGACAAAACTAGAAATTAATACAAAACGAACAAATGATGAACAAAATGTGATCTACAGTACGGAAATACTTAGAAAGTGGGTAGAAAGTGGAACAGAAAGATTTTCTGACACAGGTTAAACATTATCAGTTAATTTGTGTACAAACATTAGAATTACTTCCTCATTTACGTAAACGCCGACATCCATATATTTATATAAAAGATATTTTGGACTAAATACAAGTCTATGTAAAAGAAATTCTAAATCAGAACTATGTTTTGTTAAGGGCGGCACGGTGGTGTAGTGGTTAGCGCTGTCGCCTCACAGCAAGAAGGTCTGGGTTCGAGCCCCGTGGCCGGCGAGGGCCTTTCTGTGTGGAGTTTGCATGTTCTCCCCGTGTCCGCGTGGGTTTCCTCCGGGTGCTCCGGTTTCCCCACAGTCCAAAGACATGCAGGTTAGGTTAACTGGTGACTCTAAATTGAGCGTAGGTGTGAATGTGAGTGTGAATGGTTGTCTGTGTCTATGTGTCAGCCCTGTGATGACCTGGCGACTTGTCCAGGGTGAACCCCGCCTTTCGCCCGTAGTCAGCTGGGATAGGATCCAGCTTGCCTGCGACCCTGTAGAACAGGATAAAGCGGCTACAGATAATGAGATGAGATGAATGAGATGTTTTGTTAACTTAATACCACATACCGATAATTTTTTTTTTTTAATAAATAATCATCTGGATGTCGATAACTGTGGACAAAGGTGTCGATAATTGTGGAACAGTGTCATGTGATCTGATATGCTAAGTAATCGGAAATCAACTAATTTTTTTTTTCCAGTGGAAGTTTCAGTAATTATTCATGCACAATTTACGTACTAAAAGTCTTTTCTACTTTTGCAACGGCCAAAAGATCGTTAAAGTGTCAATAATTGTAGCCTTTATAAATCCAGATCCAGAGAAAGTTTTGGTTTATAATCTATAATCAAAAAAATTGCCAAATGTGAACAGAGAATGACAAAGTTGAGGTGTTCGTTCATTCATTCATTCATCCTTCAGTAAGAAAGCACATCATCCTGGTCAAGGTTGTGGTGAATCTGGAGCTTGTCCCTGGAATACTGGGTGTGAGGCAGCAATATACCCTGGAAGCCAGTCGATCGTAGGACACACATTCACACTCTTGTTCACATCTAAGGGCAATTTACTGTAACCACTCTACCCAACTGTATGCTTTTTGAAGGTGGGAAGGAAACTGGAATAACCCAAATGAAACCCATGTGAACACAGAATCTCTGCACAGTTAGTAATTTGAGCTCTGTGTTGAACTGAGGACCCTGTACGGTATGCTACATGGTCTGACTGAAGTGTTTCCAAACATAAAACATGAACAGTTTTACTTTTGTTAACAGCCAGAGCTTTAATTAATGAACTTGATTACTCTTAAGTTTGAAAGAATGAAAACGAGAAAGAAAAGATGAATGTGAGAACAGTTGTGGTCCTGTGTACCTGTGAGTTGGGTGAGCTCCGAGACCCGAGCTTTAAGTGCCTCTAATTCTTCCTTCAGTCTTGGCAATGCAGACAATTCTTCTTTCATCGTAGCGTATTCTTTGTCAGGGACTCCTTTCTCTGCAGCCATCCTCAACGCTCTGTCCAGATCCTCCTTTTGTGCCTGAAAAGTTGATTGCATATAGTTTATTAGTATTGCAACTAATATACGTGTTTAAAAGCATCATCATTTAAGAGGATGACGGAACAAACTACACATTAAAGTTACATTTAAAAAAAAAAACACGCAAGATCCAGATATAAATGAACCATAACACAACAAGGGACTGTTATTCCAACCTGTATTTGGGCTTCCAGTATGGAAATCTGCTTGTTTTCTTCAACAAGTTTTTCAAGAAGTTCCTAGAGTGGAACAGATCGGTGTACTGATTAGATAAACCTGCTAAAGTCGCATTTTCCACAGAAATAGCCAAATCATGTAAGAACTAATGCAACAAACAAAGGAGGGTAGGACAGATGAAGTGCATAGAAAGGAGCCAACCTGGTCACTTAAATCTGAGCCATCAAAGTCATCTGGGGAGAGAGAGAGAGAGAGAGAGGAGAGAGAGAAATTAAACAAAAGCAAGATGCATAAAAAGATTAATTTAAGTAAAAGTGACAATTTCATTCCTCATATGAAAATATTTCCATTTACAAATTTTCTATCCTAACACAAAATCCCGACTGATAAATTATGTGAGTGCGTCCAACTGTATTCCAAACGGTACCTCAGCATGCTCTTAGCAAAGCCACTCACACAATGCAATGATACAGTACAGCGGCAGTGACCGTCTACTAGCTTAACACACACCGATCAGCCATCACATTAACACCACTGACAGGTGAAGTGAATATCATTGATTATCTCATTACAGTGGCACCTGTCGATGGAGGAGGTATATTACATAGCAAGAGAACAGTCAGTTCTTGAAGTTGATGTGTTGGAAGCAGGAAAAATGAGTGAGTGTAAGGATCTGAGTGACTTTGACAAGGGCCGGATTGTGATGGCTGGATGACTGGGTCTGAGCATCTCCAAAATGGCCCATCTTGTGGGGTGTTCCCGGTATACAGTGGTTAGTACCGAACAAAAGTGGTCCAAGGAAGGACAACTGGTGAAACAGCGACAGGGTCATGGGTGTAGAAGGCTCGCTCAGACGATCCAATCCCACAGAAGAGCTACTGTAGCACAAACTGATGAAAAAGTTAATGCTGACTAAAACAGAAAGGTGTCAACATTCACCTTTTCAGCAGTTTGTGCTACAGATCCTTACACTTGCCCATTTTTCCTGCTTCCAACACATCAACTTCAAGAACTGACTGTTCTCTTGCTGCCTAATATACCCCACCCCTCGACATATGACACTGTAATGAGATAATCAATGTTATTCACCTGTCAGTGGTGTTAATGTTATGGCTGATCGGTGTATATCAACTAAAGTATATACTGACTTCATGAAATACAGATTATAACATAGTCCAGGAAACCAAGAATTAGTTACGCAAGCACCTGATGGCATTTAGTCAGAGTAAGTTTATAAGTTTTAGTAGAAGTAGCCCTCTGTCTCTGATCTAGATCCAATTTTATGTTTTCCTTCAACAGAAATCATGGGGAATGGTACAGCGATAAAAGGTATTCCTGAATCAGCACTAAAGAGAGACTTCCACCTGCAGCCAATACATAAGCTTATACTGCCATCTAGCTGTACCTACCATCAGCTTGGTCGAATATGGTACCTGGAGATGCAACAAAATATAATACAAACACTTAAGACATTTCAAATGATTTCTGAAATCACGAAATCTGGAAATAGAGGTGTGTGTGGTCTTAATTAGTATTCTTCAGGAAATATTCCAACTACAAAACTTACCAGAGAAAAAAAAGGAGCCGAGACACAACAGTACCAGAGCTCCTATCATCAAATTAGTCATCGATAAACCAGGTTTCTCTTCTTTCCTGTCAGGCAGCTTAAACTCCGTTTCCTCCCCGTCTTCCTCATCCGAGCTCTGCCTCAGCTCCTCAGGATAGTGCACACGTCGCTGCCGCAGTCCACTGTCCTCTCCTCGGTACTCAACTGGCACATCGGTGCCAAGAGATTCTGAACAAAACAGGAGCAAAGAGACTAAAAATGGGATCGAGAGGAAGGAGAGTGCTACCCAGCCTGCTATATTCACATACTGTACCTGCCTCCCTGGTGGCATGTATGGATTCTTGTTCTTCTCTGTGAGTTACAAGCTCTTTCTCTTCCAACACCAATGAAGCAGGGGGTTCTAGGTGAGGGCTTTCAGCTGCAGAGCTAAAATTAATTTCTGAAGACAGACTAGGAGATGAGTTTTCAGGGTGGGAGCTTACCCCAGTGGAAATATCCAACACAGGGATAGCAGAGGTATGACTAACATCCGAGACAAGGCTTGCATCTGCAGGAACATCAGGAAAAGGAAACTCTGAGGGCTCAGGGGATGGACCTATTTCAGCTGCGGGTGCCGAGGCAAGGCCGATTTCAGCTGCGGGTGCCGAGGCAAGGCCGATTTCAGCTGCGGGTGCCGAGGCAGGGCCGATTTCAGCTGCGGGTGCCGAGGCAGGGCCGATTTCAGCTGCGGGTGCCGAGGCAGTGCCGATTTCATCCACAAATTCAGGTCTTGCTTCAGCTCCAACTTCATGTACAGGATATTGTTTGGGTGAACATTCAAAGGTATGCTGTACGTCAGATAAAGACAATTCATAGGATGTTTCAAGGAAAGGCTCATGTGAAAGAAAGAGGGATGACTCTGTAGATATACTAAAGGGAACTGCTCCAAGCAGATCATTGTCAGGTGGGGAGGTTGTGATGGTAGCGTGGATGACTGGTGCGCAAATCTCAGGATCAGCCTCAACACTTGGGACACACGCTGCTCCCTCATCAAATAATGCTGGGGATGTTTCTTGGCAAACCTGCAAATAGGACATTTCACATGAAAGCTTTTAAAGGTCTGCCATCTGTTTAACAAAGGTGCTATTTGTCATATCCTTGGATAATTTAAGTGTTTCCAAGATGTACACTGCTTCTAGATACCACTGAATATCGCCTTTTTGTCTTAAGCAATTATTTGCTGTGTGGTTTACTTGTAAGTTCTGGGCTTTGTTGTAAACATTCACTTTATCAGACACTGTTCTGTATTAATCAGATATGACGACTCTACGTGTACGGACAACAATTTTCCTTTGGTTTAAGTTGATGGTAATATGAAGAAAGATTTGAAAGCAGTAAGTTCACAGATATAGTGGTGCTTGAAAGTTTGTGAATCCTTTAGAATTTTCTATATTTCTGTACAAATATGATCTAAAACATCATCAGATTTTCACACAAATCCTAAAAGTAGATAAAGAGAACCCAGTTAAACAAATGAGACAAAAATATTATACTTGCTCATTTATTTATTGAGGAAAATGATCCAATATTACATATCTGTGAGTGGCAAAAGTATGTGAACCTCTAGGATTAGCAGTTAATTTGAAGGTGAAATTAGAGTCAGGTGTTTTCAATCAATGGGATGACAATCAGGTGTGAGTGGGCACCCTGTTTTATTTAAAGAACAGGGATCTATCAAAGTCTGATCTTCACAACACATGTTTGTGGAAGTGTATCATGAGATTTCTGAGGACCTCAGAAAAAGCATTGTTGATGCTCATCAGGCTGGAAAACCATCTCTAAAGAGTTTGGACTCCACCAATCCACAGTCAGACAGATTGTGTACAAATGGAGGAAATTCAAGACCATTGTTACCCTCCGCAGGAGTGGTCGACCAACAAAGATCACTCCAAGAGCAAGGCGTGTAATAGTCGGCGAGGTCACAAAGGACCCCAGGGTAACTTCTAAGCAACTGAAGGCCTCTCTCACATTGGCTAATGTTAATGTTCATGAGTCCACCATCAGGAGAACACTGAACAACAATGGTGTGCATGGCAGGGTTGCAAGGAGAAAGCCAATACTCTCCAAAAAGAACATTGCTGCTCGTCTGCAGTTTGCTAAAGATCATGTGGACAAACCAGAAGGCTATTGGAAAAATGTTTTGTGGACGGATGAGACCAAAATAGAACTTTTTGGTTTAAATGAGAAGCGTTATGTTTGGAGAAAGGAAAACACTGCATTCCAGCATAAGGACCTTATCCCATCAGTGAAACATGGTGGTGGTAGTATCATGGTTTGGGCCTGTTTTGCTGCATCTGGGCCAGGACGGCTTGCCATCATTGATGGAACAATGAATTCTGAATTATACCAGTGAATTCTAAAGGAAAATGTCAGGACATCTGTCCATGAACTGAATCTCAAGAGAAGGTGGGTCATGCAGCAAGACAACGACCCTAAGCACACAAGTCGTTCTACCAAAGAATGGTTAAAGAAGAATAAAGTTCATGTTTTGGAATGGCCAAGTCAAAGTCCTGACCTTAATCCAATGGAAATGTTGTGGAAGGACCTGAAGCGAGCAGTTCATGTGAGGAAACCCACCAACATCCCAAAGTTGAAGCTGTTCTGTATGGAGGAACGGGCTAAAATTCCTCCAAGCCAGTGTGCAGGACTGATCAACAGTTACCGCAAACGTTTAGTTGCAGTTATTGCTGCACAAGGGGGTCACACCAGATACTGAAAGCAAAGGTTCACATACTTTTGCCACTCACAGATATGTAATATTGGATCATTTTCCTCAATAAATAAATGGCCAAGTATAATATTTTTGTCTCATTTGTTTAACTGGGTTCTCTTTATCTACTTTTAGGACTTGTGTGAAAATCTGATGTTTTAGGTCATATTTATGCAGAAATATAGAAAATTCTAAAGGGTTCACAAACTTTCAAACAGCACTGTATGAATTTGTTTTCAACTGATATATTGAAATTATATGATTGCAAATAATAACCTGGTGGCCCTCTTCTGTCAAGACAGTCTCCTGTGGAGCTTCACTATCACTTGGCTTCACCTCAAAAGGGCTTCCTGTGATAAACAGACATATACATTAAAGATCAGATACTCGACACGGCCAAACACTTCATTTTAAGCTTTCTTTTCAGTTAATCAGATGAAATGCAGGCACAGGACTGAAGTAGTAACCTGCAACTTCCTCTGAAAGGCTTGGTACATCACCAGTACTCTCAGTTCCATCATCTACTGGTCCAGCAGCGTCAGTGGCAGCCTCCTGAAAGAAATAAAACCATTCTCCGAGTGTTCACTCTTCTAAGAATAACTGACATTACACAAACCAGCATGTAAGCCACTCTCTCACACTCATTCTCTACATTACCACTAAAACAAGGTTTTCACATAAAATGTAAAGACATAAAACATTGTAAATTGTTCTCAACAACAACCAGCAACACAGTAAACAGTGTGGAGAACCAAGTACACTCACTGGCCACTTTATTAGGAACACCCATCCACCTGCTGTTTTGTGCAGGTGTCTAATCAGCCGATCCCTCAACAGCAGCACAATGCATCAAATCATGCCAAAACAAATCAAGAGCTTCAGTTAATGTTCACTTCGAACATCAGAATGGGAAAAATCGTGATCTCAAAGTGCGACTTTCTTTCACTGTGGTATGGGTGTTGGTTTGAGCCAGATGGACTGGTAGTTTGAGTATTTCAGAAACTGCTGATCTCCTGGGGTTTTCACACACAGCAGTCTCTAGAGTTTACACAGAATGGTGCAGAAAACAAAAAACACTGAGTGAGTGAGCGACAGTTCTGTGGGTGGAAACAAACGCCTTGTTGATAAGAGAGGGTCAGAGGGGAATGGACAGATTGGTTCGAGCTGCCAGGAAGGATATAGTAACTCATATAATCACTCTGTACAACCGTGGTGAGCAGAAAAGCATCTCAGCATGCAACAGCAGAAGAACACATTGGGTTCCACTCCTGCAGCCAAGAACAGGGATCTTAGCATCAACAACAAGTTCCTATTAAAGTGGCCGGTGAGTGTAGATTGTAACCTTTAAGATTTTGAAGCTTGTGGCCAGCTATCACGCTGCTTGAAAGTCTGTGAACCCTTTAGAAGAATAAAGTTAATGTTTTAGAATGGTCAAAGTCCTGACCTCACTCCTATAGAAATACAACCCCGATTCCAAAAAAGTTGGGACAAAGTACAAATTGTAAATAAAAACGGAATGCAATGATGTGGAAGTTTCAAAATTCCATATTTTATTCAGAATAGAACATAGATGACATATCAAATGTTTAAACTGAGAAAATGTATCATTTAAAGAGAAAACTTAGGTGATTTTAAATTTCATGACGACAACACATCTCAAAAAAAGTCGGGACAAGGCCATGTTTCCCACTGTGAGACATCCCCTTTTCTCTTTACAACAGTCTGTAAACGTCTGGGGACTGAGGAGACAAGTTGCTCAAGTTTAGGGATAGGAATGTTAACCCATTCTTGTCTAATGTAGGATTCTAGTTGCTCAACTGTCTTAGGTCTTTTTTGTCGTATCTTCCATTTTATGATGCGCCAAATGTTTTCTATGGGTGAAAGATCTGGACTGCAGGCTGGCCAGTTCAGTACCCGGACCCTTCTTCTATGCAGCCATGATGCTGTAATTGATGCAGTATGTGGTTTGGCATTGTCATGTTGGAAAATGCAAGGTCTTCCCTGAAAGAGACGTCGTCTGGATGGGAGCATATGTTGCTCTAGAACCTGGATATACCTTTCAGCATTGATGGTGTCTTTCCAGATGTGTAAGCTGCCCGTGCCACATGCACTAATGCAACCCCATACCATCAGAGATGCAGGCTTCTGAACTGAGCGCTGATAACAACTTGGGTCGTCCTTCTCCTCTTTAGTCCGAATGACACGGCGTCCCTGATTTCCATAAAGAACTTCAAATTTTGATTCGTCTGACCACAGAACAGTTTTCCACTTTGCCACAGTCCATTTTAAATGAGCCTTGGCCCAGAGAAGACGTCTGCGCTTCTGGATCGTGTTTAGATACGGCTTCTTCTTTGAACTATAGAGTTTTAGCTGGCAACGGCGGATGGCACGGTGAATTGTGTTCACAGATAATGTTCTCTGGAAATATTCCTGAGCCCATTTTGTGATTTCCAATACAGAAGCATGCCTGTATGTGATGCAGTGCCGTCTAAGGGCCCGAAGATCACGGGCACCCAGTATGGTTTTCCGGCCTTGACCCTTACGCACAGAGATTCTTCCAGATTCTCTGAATCTTTTGATGATATTATGCACTATAGATGATGATATTTTCAAACTCTTTGCAATTTTACACTGTCGAACTCCTTTCTGATATTGCTCCACTATTTGTCGGCGCAGAATTAGGGGGATTGGTGATCCTCTTCCCATCTTTGCTTCTGAGAGCCGCTGCCACTCCAAGATGCTCTTTTTATACCCAGTCATGTTAATGACCTATTGCCAATTGACCTAATGAGTTGCAATTTGGTCCTCCAGCTGTTCCTTTTTTGTACCTTTAACTTTTCCAGCCTCTTATTGCCCCTGTCCCAACTTTTTTGAGATGTGTTGCTGTCATGAAATTTCAAATGAGCCAATATTTGGCATGAAATTTCAAAATGTCTCACTTTCGACATTTGATATGTTGTCTATGTTCTATTGTGAATACAATATCAGTTTTTGAGATTTGTAAATTATTGCATTCCGTTTTTATTTACAATTTGTACTTTGTCCCAACTTTTTTGGAATCGGGGTGGTATTGTGTGAGCAGTTCATGTGAGGAAATGCATCAACACCCCAGAGTTGAAGCTGTTCTGTACAGAGGAATGGGATAAAACTCCTCCAAGCTGATGTGTGGGATCTGATCAACAGTTACCAGAAACGTTTAGTTGCAGTTATTGCTGCACAAGGGGGTCACAACAGATACTGAAAGGAGAGGTTCACATACTTTTGCTCCTTACTGATATGCAACATCGGATCATTTTACTGAATAAATAAATGACCAAGTATAATACTTTTGTCTCATTTGTTTGACTGGGTTCTTTTCATATCTTAATTTTAGGACTTGTATGAAAATTGGATGATGTTTCAGGTCATTTTTATGCAGAAATTTCATGCACAAGTGTAAGTTGACTGTTGTAAAACAAAATCTCATTGAAGACGGTTGCATTGTAAGGAGAAGCAAATTCATAACCAAATGGGTCGCATCTTTTTATGGAGCATCTTTATGTGCAAAAAAACCATGGGGTGTGCATTTACCTCAGGAGAGAGGAGAGTCCAGCTGTTATTGGATGACCCGCTGCTGTTATCCGACATCACTTCCGTGTGGCTCAGCAACTGCAAAATATGTTAATTCAGTTTCTTCACAGATTTCACAAGAGGAAAAGGCTGCATCGTAATTTCTGAGCTAAAACCAGGAAAAAAAAAAAAAGAGAAAGCAGGTCACATCAACCCCGAGTTCAGCAAGTGACAGCAAATCAACATGGCTGCTCACCGCATGTAAACATGAGTCCTTCTCATAAAGTGGTGGAACGTAATGAAGTACGTTTACTGTACTTAAGTACAAATTCAAGGTACTTGTTCTTTACTTGAGAATTTCCATTTCATGCAACTTTATATCCACTATTACATCACACAGGCAAATAACTTTTTGTTATAAACTTTTTAATCCATTACATTTGTCTGACAGCTTTAGGGACTTACTTTTCAGATTACAATTTTTCATTGGGATAGGACAGCGATGCTACAAACATACGATGCTTTGCTGTATTAAACTACTCAACACTACTATATACGCTGCAACTGCGCTATAACAAACTCTTTTACTACGAACTTTTGCATATAAGGAACGAAGTTCGTGTCCACTGCCTTTAGTGAGTCAGAGTCTTCAAAAAAAACCCTCATCATCACTCAGTGCGTTTACATGCACATAGAGAAAATCAAATTTCTGCCATAGCTCGATTGAAATCGAAGTTCTAAATGCCATGGAAACACCTTAGCTTGGCTGAAATCGAACCGAACTGGATTTCTCGTAATCGAGCTACGCGACCTAGATTATACGATTGTAGCCGAGCTACTTAGTGCATGTAAACCCTATCGAGCTACGTAGTCGAGCTACTTACTTCAGCACTGCCCCTTCCGGAAGTGACGAGTGACAAGACCACAAGCGGGAAACACAACAGCCTTGGTCGGCATGACAACAGTAGTAGAAACGTGCACTTCTGGAGCAATGAGGAGATAGAGTTCATGCTCATTCAGCTTAAGGAGTTGAATATATATATATGTTGCTGTCCTCGTCGTCGTTCTTGTGAACACGGAACTGATAACTTTGTTTATACTCTTGAATAGCTCTTCTTCATGACGACAACCGGAAGTGTACCAACATGATGGGGCGTGTAGCGCCACCTGTGGCTCGGATGCACAATGTACCTCACACAATAGCTCGATTTCCTTGTGTGCATGTAGGATTGGATTTCTCTGGCACCCCTGCTGGGACCCTTAGCTCGATTACCGACAGTAGCTCGATTTGGATGTGCATGTAAACACACTGACTGAGCCATGTGTTCCTCTTCCCCCAGAGACAAACAATAAGTAATCAAGACTGCAGTCAAGTTACAAGTTAAGACCATAAAACAAAGACTTAATTAGCCTCACTTAGGCATCAATCACTAACAATTATCGAGAATGGTGATCAAAGGATCAACAAAAGGACGAAATGACTGCCGACATCGGTGATTTGCAACTCATGAATGAACTGAACGGTGACGATTTATAAAACAGAGCGAGCCAGTGGGTGAACATTGACAACAATACTCTGGTAACCTCCATCATTTCCGTAAGAGATGAATAAATCATCGCCTCCGTTTGTGATCCTTTAACTCAGTCAGTGAACTGCGATAGTGACTCGGAAGGAGAAATTCGTGATAAAGAGAGTGGACCGAAAATTAAAGCAGTCCAGAATTACAAGTTTCTTCGGCTAGTAAAACTGATGAGACACGACTGCAGTATCGGACTGTAACAGCTTGTATGCTGGGACAATGAGGAACTGGGAGACTGGCGCAACAGGTCAAGATGCATTTTTATTATTTATCTTTCCTTTCACTTTTGAGTGACTTTACGGCATGTACCCACGCTGGGGTACACAGCGCTCTCTCTCTCTCATTACTGTCCATCTGAAAGACACACAGACATCTTAATAGACAGCCAGTAATTAGACTAGACACAGGTGGAACTCGTCACACGTTACCTGCTGGTTCAACCTGACTCCTCTCGACCACGCCCTCGCTGCCACATGTACTTTACAGTATTCACATTATTTTTATGACATTGAAAAGACTGACATTTCTTTACTTCATACATATGTAAGTGAATTAAGCGCAAATGTAAATTAAACACAGTTGGTCTTGTTTTCCATCTCATTGATGATTTGTTCAAGTTTTCCACATTGAAATAAAGTTCTTGCATTCCAAGTACCTAATTTAGTAATTCCTTTGGCAGAGAGAATTGAGCATTTCGAGAAGTTGACTTCCTTTTGGGTTTCATCAGCTTTTGTCATTGGCACTCTGAGGAGTGTGCTGTCCTCTCTTTGCCGAATATCTGTTTCTTCTGCTTCTGTAGCTGTTCCTGTAGCGGAGGTTTTTATGGGGAGGGGTCACTGACCCCTTGCCCAACCCCACCTGTATTTATATTACCACCCGGGAGGACCATCGTGGTGCAGGTGCTATTAGCCAGCAGCAGCTCCCCTGCAATCCATCCCACCATGGTTAAACCTGCCAGGAGCAGGGGGAACTTTGCAGGTCTGACCCTGATAGCTCGCCCCTTATTCATGATGGTATCGCAAACCAAGGTCATTGCTGTAGCCGTTGCCTGGGGGATACCAAGGTCACCCAATCACTGTGAAAGTCAACCAGCAGCCAGTGGAGGAAGTATCTACCTTCACCTACCTGGGAAGCAACATCTCTAACAAGGGAGATGTAGACCCGGATGTAAACAGCAGACTAGGCAAGGCAAGCTCCGTCTTCCGAAAACTCCACAAAATCTGGTCATCAAAGCACATCAGCTTCAAAAGTAAGACCACTCCATACAGCTGCTTGGTAATTCTGGTTGCCACCTACGCCAGTGAAATGTGGAAAATGACTGAGAGAACTGCAAAGAAGCTGGATGTCTTCCATCAAAGATGCCTTCGCAAGATTCTAGACATCGCATGGCGAAACATGGTAACAAATGAGGAAATCTACCAATGAACAACCCAAAGACCCCTCAGCACCACAGTCAAGGAGCATTGTCTGAGGAGGCTTGGGCATGTCATCAGACTTGACAAGAGACGACATCCAAAGACTTCACGGGTGTCAGTGGGTGAAAAGAGGAAGAGAGGAAGACCTGGAGAAGCACAGTACTGATGGATCTGGCGGGGATGGGAATCAGCTGGGCAGAAGCAAAGATCCTGGCAAACGACTGAGATAAGCGGGGGACTTCTGTTGCTGCCCAGTGCTCCACTGGCAGCAGGAGGAACAAAGTCTAAGTAAGTAAAGTCTTGTTTTATGTAAGAGTGAGTGTTTGGTGTGACAAGTGGCTCCATTTTAGTGTAACAAACTTTTCAGTATAATGAACATCCCCCAGGGAGTTTACATCCATCCATCCATCCATCCATCCATCCATCCATCCATCCATTATCTGTAGCCACTTATCCTGTCCTACAGGGTCACAGGCAAGCCGGAGCCTATTCCAGCTGACTATGGGTGAGAGGCAGGGTACACCCTGGACAAGTCGCCAGGTCATCGCAGGGCTGACACATAGACAACCATTCACACCTACAGTCAATTTAGAGCCACCAATTAGCCTAACCTGCATGCCTTTGGACTGTGGGGGAAACCAAAGCACCCAGAGAAGAACATGCACCCTGGACAAGTCGCCAGGTCATCGCAGGGCTGACACATAGACAACCATTCACACCTACAGTCAATTTAGAGCCACCAATTAGCCTAACCTGCATGCCTTTGGACTGTGGGGGAAACCAAAGCACCCAGAGAAGAACATGCAAACAATGTTGCACACAGAAAGGCCCCCACCGGCCGCTGGGATCAAACCCATGACCTTCTTGCTGTGAGGCGACAGCGCTAACCACTACACCACTGTGCCACCCGGGGAGTTTACATCTCATCTCATCTCATTATCTCTAGCCACTTTATCCTGTTCTACAGGGTCACAGGCAAGCTGGAGCCTATCCCAGCTGACTACGGGCGAAAGGTGGGGTACACCCTGGACAAGTCGCCAGGTCATCACAGGGCTGACACATAGACACAGACAACCATTCACTCTCACATTCACACCTACGCTCAATTTAGAGTCACCAGTTAACCTAACCTGAAGGGTCATTCCATGTCAATTCACACAAATGCCCAAAACCTCCCCAGTGACACCTCTTCAATTTGCCTTATTTTTATTTTCTTAGTGCTTTATGATGTCAAATGAAAGAATCCAAAATTTTAGCTTCCTAGCTCGAACGTTTCTTGAGTTATGGCCCTTCAAAGTTTGGGTGCCACGCCCACTTTTGGGGTCTGGGAATTGTGCACTTAATTTGCAAGCATTTTTGGAGGCCCATATCTTTTGTTCTAAGGGGAATATAGACCTGTAAATTGCTATATCTATGTATTCTGGCCCTGTTTTTCAGATTCTGCACCTAAAAATAGCACAGGTTTACTAACTTTATAGATATTAACCCCTTAAAAGTGGATTTTTTAATGACAATTTTTTTTTTGACATTTCAGGGGTCCATATCTTGGAAAGTTTTTATGTTGATGGGGTTTCAACTGATTTATCATCATATTTGGGAACTCTACTGTGTACTTAGAGAGTTTCAGGGCACTCAGAGCTTTGGTGGGGCTACAGGAGGGCCCTAAATATGGCTTCGGGACAAAATTGCCATTTGGTACGCCCTACTTCAGGCCATTAGTTGACCATGTGGGCACATGATGACTGGAATGAACCTTTAACCCTATCAACAGACACCTTTTATCAAACTTTTAAGCCAATAAAAACTTTGATTATCCAACTCCTTCAATATAAACTAAGCATTTGTATATGGTACTAGTCCGGAAAGTAGGTCAACTGTTGTTTTGACTGCCAATTCAAATCAAATCAAATCAAGTTTATTTGTATAGCGCTTTTAACAATAAACATTGTCGCAAAGCAGCTTTACAGAATTTGAACGACTTAAAACATGAGCTAATTTTATCCCTAATCTATCCCCAATGAGCAAGCCTGTGGCGACGGTGGCAAGGAAAAACTCCCTCAGACGACATGAGGAAGAAACCTTGAGAGGAACCAGACTCAAAAGGGAACCCATCCTCATTTGGGCAACAACAGACAGCCTGACTATAATATTAACAGTTTTAACAAGTATAACCCTCAACTGTCCTCATGGGGCCGTCCTTCACAGGAGCGGTGCGATAAAACTCCGACCAGACACAGGGCACCAGGATGGATCAAGCAGGTCCGAGGGGCAGAAGAGGCCAGCACCTCAACCCCAGGATCAACATGCAACCCAGAGGGACAGATTGGGGGGGGGGGGGGGGGGGGGAATTCATGTTTAAGGTAGTAAAAGCACACCCATATAGTGATTTTAATCTATGGGAAGATTATTTATACCCAATACCCCATTAGTTATATTGACAATTACAAGGGATAAACCCTTTCCCGGCTGTTTCACGATGCTGTTTTTTTTTACATTTGACACCTTTCCCTGTATCCAACCGAACTCTGACCACTATACACTTAATAGTTAAATGCATCTTTCAAACAGGAAAGGGAAAGATGCAAACAAGGGGATGATCCCAAGAAAAACATCCTGGTTGCTTTGCTACATTTGTTCTGACATCTGATCTGGAAGTTAAACCTAGACTCATCAGGTTTTTTTTTTTTCAAGAAAAGGGGAAGGGGCCCCTAGCCACTCATGTGGGGAAAATTAGCATATCAATTAGTAAAAAGGGGAAATTATATATATAAGATTATTTTATTATAATCATTATAAACATGAAGGTAGAAAGAATTGAGATGCTTCTTCCAAAGTACATTCATGCTTAACTGTCAGTGTCAGTCAGCAAGCCTGGTTATGGTTTTATATTGAATTGAATCGTTTTGTATTGTGCCTACATGTATTTTACAGCAGTAAATGGCGTCCATGCCTCATTAAAATTGTCTGATCTGATCACATGACTAATTTATTCTTAAGTAAGTGTAGTTTAAGTTACATGTGTGTCTACAGTGTGCAAAGGGTTAATAAATGTAAACTGTCAGTTTATATATTCAAATATATGTGTTCAGTGATATTATCCTTGTTTTAATCTTACTATTTTATAATTTGAATGTGTTTTAGTACCTTTTGATTTGAATTGGCAGTTAAAACAATAGCTGACCTACTTTCCGGATTTTTCAGAAAATATGCAAAAACAGTACCATATACAAATGCTTAGTTTATATTGAAGGAGTTGGATAATCAAAGTTTTTATTGGCTTAAAAGTTTGATAAAAGGTGTCTGTTGATAGGGTTAAAGGTTCATTCCAGTCATCATGTGCCCACATGGCCAACTAATGGCCTGAAGCAGGACGTACCAAACGGTAATTTTGTCCAGAAGCCATATTTGGGGCCCTCCTGTACCCCCACCAAACCTCTGAGTGCCCTGAAACTCTCTAAGTACACAGTAGAGTTCCCTAATATGATTATAAATCAGTTTAAACCCTATCAACACAAAAACTTTCCAAGATATGGACCCCTGAAATGTCAAAAAAAAAATTTGTGTCATTAAAAAATTCACTTTTAATGGGTTAATATCTATAAAGTTAGTAAACCTGTGCTATTTTTAGGTGCAGAATCAGATAGACAGGGCCAGAATACATAGATATAGCAATTTACAGGTCTATATTCCCCTTAGAACAAAAGATATGGGCCTCCAAAAATGCTTGCAAATTAAGTGTACAATTCCCGGACCCCAAAAGTGGGCGTGACACCCAAACTTTGAAGGGCCATAACTCAAGAAACGTTCGAGCTAGGAAGCTAAAATTTTGGATTCTTTCTTTTGACATCATAAGGCACTAATAAAATAAATATCAGGCAAATTGAAGAGGTGTCACTGGGCAGGGTGTGTGAATTGACATGGAATGACCCTGCATGTCTTTGGACTGTGGGGGAAACCAGAGCACCCGGAGGAAACCCACGCGGACACGGGGAGAACATGCAAACTCCGCACAGAAAGGCCCTCGCCGGCCCCGGGGCTCGAACCCGGACCTTCTTGCTGTGAGGCGACACCGCTAACCACTACACCACCGTGCCGCCTGTATAGGAATTAAAAGTATATAATATTTTGTTGATAATACTGCCATACTTTTACTTAAGTAGGGTTTTAAATACAGTACTTTTACTTGTAGTGGAGTATTTTCACAGTGTGGTATTAATACAGTACTTTTACTTGAGTAAAGAACCTGAACACTTCCTCCAACACTGCTTCTTCAGCCTCGAGTGAGTGAGTTAAAACCTCGGAAATGACGTCACCATAAACGGATGTTCCCACTTCCCAGGTCAGTGCGAATGCTGCAGTTTTACTGAGCTGACCAGGACAGTGACGTAACCCAGTGAGCGCATGCGCGCCCAGCATTCTGGGATACAATGACGCGAGTAGCTGGAGGAGCAGGGCAACACATAACAGCCTTATCCAAAAATAAATAACAGCCTTTTCAAAATAATAATAATAATAAAGGAGACATTAAGGCGGGGTTTCGGTTACACAGGAAACACTTCACAAACGATCCAAATAAACAACAACAACAAGAGGCGACCATAGTGGAAAGAACCGGATACACTGCAGACCCAGTGTTTATTTATTTACTATAATTATTATTAATTGTTAATATGTAATTGCACCAAACACCAGCTGGCTCTTATTTAACGCGAATGAAACCCGGCTGTGTTTATTAATACTGAACATTCAAACACTGTCTTCCCAAACCAGCACTGAGGAGCTAAACATGCAGCTGTAACGGATTCAGGGAATAATAATAATAATAATACCTCTGGCAATATGTGGTTATGATTAAAAATAAATAAATAAATAAAAATTCCTACACGCTCTATATCTGACAATAACAATAAGGAACGTAGCTATAATTCCCACAGAGGGAAGAATCCCATCCCAGTAACACACACAGACAGACAGAATGGAGGCTGTGGACTGCAGCTCAGCCCTAAAACACCCATACCGTACTGCAGTTTCAGAAAACCCTTCACTTCTCTTCCGTCTTTGATCCAATTTTTAATTAATTTATATATATTTATATTTATTTATTTTTCATGCGTTCGTGTGTCCGAAGTTGGGAACTTCAGGAATTCCGACTTGCGTTCCGCCTACTGCTGCATGCTGTCCAGTGACGTCAGAAAGAAACAGCCAATCAGATCCTTCACGCAGGCTGGTGCTCAGGATGATGGACAGTTCCAGGTGAGAGGGCCCATCTCTGAGCTGTCACCACACATGACACGAACAGGAACATAGACAGAAACCTAAGTGACATAACAAGTGTGTGTCATATATATAGAGAGGGAAAGGCTAGGACATGGGCTCCAGCCCTGAACTGACACGTCTGCATAGTAAGGGGCTAAATTTGTTGGGGTTTCCCCAAGTGGACTGTCCCATCCGAATAACATTAGCCTGGTGTTGCATCATTGGGTCAAGGAACATGTTAGAGTATATTTCTTTGGGGGATAAGAATGAAACAATATGAATACACACTGATCAGCCATAACATGATAACCACTGACAGGTGAAGTGAATAACATTCACAATGTGGCCCTTGTCAAAGTCACTCAGATCCTTATACTTGTCCATTTTCCTGCTTCCAACACATCAACTTCAAGAACTGACTGTTCTCTTGCTGCCGAATAAATCCCACCCCTCGACAGGTGCCACTGCGTTCTATCCACATTCTGTTATTCTATCCACATTCATTTGATATGAGCAATTGCGCGCTCTGATTGGCTACTCTACTACTAGGATATCAGCTCATATACTACCGTGAGTAGAGAAAAACAAAATGGTGGAGCGTGTTGCTAAACCAACCAGGGATGAAATAAAAACTCTACTCAAAAACAATACCCCCAAAATACAAAAATAAGCAACAAAATATGGAATGAAAGTATTTGATGGTAAGAACGTATCTTTTTTTATTTTTCAAAAATTATCACATTTTTCTAGCCTGGCAAGCCAGACTAAATGTGAATATTTAGTCTGGCCTCGATCCGTAGACATTTCCGAAGGGGGTAGGAGGAACAAACCGATGTCTTTCAAACTGTCTCTGTGCGTATAGGCCAACGCTCTGACCAATCAGCGCAACAGTGACTGTGACGTAGTCAGAGTGACAGAAAGCAGTGGGGGAAGACCTTGAAATTAAATAATTTTTCAAAATGCGTATTAATTAATAAACAGGTTCTAGATATTAAGAAGTTTGGAGATAATGACCACAAGTTTGGAGTCTGTACCACATACACATTTTTTTCCAAGTGTTTTTCAAGGGTTTGCTTAAACTGTTTTTGAGAGTTTTTATTTAGTGGTGTTTGGTGAAATAATTTCTCTTAAATTTAAAATAACGGGAAAATAAGAAACAATCAAAAAGTAATGTTTCAAAGCTGTTTATTAATTCTTCGTACTGCACAAACTAGCCCCATCCTTTTGGCTACAAGCGGAGCCAGCTGGTAGATCAGACTTTTGCCATAGCCGGTCGGCAAAACAGCGAAAATGTCCGTCTTGAAAAGGAATGAGCGGAGAGCCTCTTCCTGCTCATGTTTCAACGAAAACTCCAAGTCTAATTCTTCTAAAACTGATTCCAAAGCGGAGTCAAACGCTCGCTGTTCACTAGCCGTAGCCATCTTTCCTGTTGCGCTTTCTCCAGTGTCGCGCAGCTTTGTCGTCACTCCTGCAAAAGCCCACCCAAAGAATCCAAACAAAAACCCTGCGTTGTGATTGGCGGGCACGATTTGATGCCCGGGGTGTTTTTGTTTATATGGTGCGAGGCTAGACCCATTCGCTAGGCAAAAAATATTTTTGGCCGCTAGGCGGTTGGGTCTAGTTTACTAGGCTAACATTTTTCACAAATTGCTCCTGTCATTTTGCCAGTTTGTTTACATTCTTCATCTTTAAGCATTAACATTTGTTGATTTGTTGGGGGTTTTTTTTTAGACTGATTCAAAAGTTCAAAGTAGTTTGAAAATTACAGAACTGATATGTCCAAGGAAGAATTAAATAAATGTCTAAAGCTATTCTATACCTCAGCATGACAGCAAGACGGCACTTTCTACAAAAAAAACAACAACACTAAAGTCAATTTGTGCCACCGATAGGTTTTTAAGAAGTCCACCTAAGCAGAAGTGATTTTGTCAGACGTTTTGTATAAAGTTTTTATTTATTGAATTTGCGAAAAATAAAAATGCTCTGTTTCTCAAAAATCCAGTGAATGTGGATAGAATAAAACAGTTATTCCGCTCAATCTTGTCGTACATGGCTTATAGAGAACTCAGCGCTACGCGTCTCGTTGGCTATCAGCTCATGTACGACTCGATTTCATAGAATAACTGTTACTTACTTCACCTGTCAGTGGTTTTAATGTTTTGGCTGATCAGTGTAGGATGTGCAGTGAGGACATCAAACATCAATATTAGATGATATGGTAGAGGTTTAAACTGATGAATACTAATTACGGTTTCTCTCAAACTGACTGTTCATATGCATGAAAAGGGGATAAAGGTAGGGTTGGGGTTTTTGTTTGTTTGTTTTGGCCTAAGGCCCCTGTCACACTTATTTGGAATTAGCAGGAATCAAGCAGAACCAGCCGGAATGAAAAATTTTTCAAAATGTGCGCCACATTTGGGCGGGAATTTCAAACTGACCAACATTCTTACAGCTTTGTAAGAATGCCATTCGAATACTTAGAATGCGCTTTGAACCCGCCTCGAATGATTCTTGCACATTGCGGGTGTATTAGCTTTCGAATGCAGTTCAAATGTAGTTGGAACACAGTAGGAATACCTAGAATGCTGTTAGAATGCAGTAAGAATATTAAGAATGCACTTCGAATGCTGTACAAGTGCGGTTCGATTGCTGCCTGAATACCACCCGAAGTCTGGTCGGAAGGTGCCTCGAATGCTGTACGAATTCACCTCAAATGCAGTCAGAACGCTCCCGGAATAGCTGCCAAATATGTTTTGAACATCTAAGAATTCAAAGAGAATGCAGCTCGAATACTTAGAATGCACTTCAAATATCCCAGAATATACGAAGAATTTTCATTCCGACGGCATTCCGGCTCATTCGAGGCACATTCGGGACATTCTGGCAGGATTTGAAGTGGCTTGCCATTTCGATTTTTCACTCAAACGCGATCAGAATGTTTCGAATGTTGGAATGCCGTAAGAATATTTAGAATGCAGTCAGAATGCAGTTAGAATGCAGTCACTTCAAATGCTGTTCGATATTTCTCCTCTTCGAATGCACCTCGAATGTTTTGAGCATGAGCAAAACATTCGGGCCAGCCACAAGAATGGGCCCGAATGTTTGGAATGCACTCAGAATGCAGTCAGAATTTTTAGAATGCACTTAGAATATCCCGGAACATATGAAGAATTTTCATTCCGACAGCATTCTGGCTCATTCTGCCTCTAGTGTGACTACCCTATAATTGCAAGACCTCTTGGTGCCAGCTGTCTACATAATCTAAAAAAAAAAATGACCAGCCAACTCATTGGACCAGGCAACTTTCCTCCGAGATCCCATTCTGATGCTCGTGTACCCATTGTAGGTGCTTTCAGTGGTGGACAGGGGTTAGCATGGGCGCTCTGACCAGTCTGCAGGTATGCAGCCCCATACACAACAGGGTGCGATGAACTGTGACACATTCCTTGTGTAAACATCATTAAATTTTCATTTTAATTAAGTATTAAAGAGAAAAGGCAAACAGTATGAAGTATGTTAAAAAGATGTTCCATATGAACCTATTGTGAATAGGAGCCCTGGTGTGAGCACAGGACAGCTTTTATGATAAAAGCAGCAGTTGTTAGAAGGTACAAATTTATAGGTTCCACTTCAGATGATGATCTTGCTGCCATCCACAGCAGAAGGGAATATCAGGAGGAATTTAGGCAGATTCAGATGGGGAGAGGAGCAGTAGAACTGTGTCATGGTTCACTGGCATCATATCAGGTAGCAGAAGTGTACAAAGAGAGAACAGGTTATTAGGTAGGTTCTTTTACAGTGGTTTAAGGTGCCCTTCCAAAAAAAAAAACGTTTAATCCTGGCTCTTTTTGAAATACCATAGTTCACTCCGAGTTGCATATGCATGCTGCATGTGAAAATGTAATTCTACTCCCATTCCCTGTATTAGTTTATGAAAGAAAATAGTAGGAAAAACGAGCGGATCAGAAAAAGCCATACGAAGTTACGTCACTTCGAAAATTAGTATTCATGGCCTCGCCCACCTTGACTTGCGACCGCCCACAGGAAGAAAGCGCAAGGAGAGAGACGTACAGTAATTTGCCCCGAGGCGCGGCGCGGTACTCTGCATCAGTTTCGTTTCTAACGGCGGCTCCAGCCCGACTTTGCACGCTCGTAACTCGGGCAGGGGAGGTCCTAGCCTCCCCAGACTTGGCAGCCAGCAGCCTCTGCCCTCTCCCGAATGAAAGAGTGCTCCCAGGGCAGGCTAGCTCTGCGCCACGGGACGTAATTCACCTAACCCTAGGTCCCAGCCTCCCCAGACTTGGCAGCCAGCGACCCCTGCCCTCTCCCGAACGAACCAGCGCTGCCAGGGCCCGTCAGCTCCCAGCCAGGGGACATTATTCCCCCACACCCCCCGAGGCGAGCTCCACTCTGTGCCTCGTGCCTTGATGAGAGCTGCTGCCGCAGAGAGTATTCAATTAAATAAATAAATAAACAAATGAATGACTGACTCCCTCCCAGTCACGCGCGCACACACACAAGCATTCTGGTTGGGGAGAGAGCTCCCTTCCTCTTCGCTCCCTCTCCTCTTATAGGGCACGGTCACTGGGGAAGACACACAAACACACGTTAATTCCCGTCAGGTGCAGTGATTCTGCCACTTACCTTCCCTGACTCCGCCCTCCATTCACAGACCGACGTTCGGCCACGCCCCCGCTGCCACATCTACATTGTTATTGGTCAAAACATAGATGTCGAGACCATAATAGCCAATTGAAACAGTTTTTACAAAGACACCCACATCCGCTTGTTCTGACCCACTGGAGGTAGCGTCACAGTGCTGTTAGCCAATCAGAGGTAACACGTTTACTGATTGCTGTTAGCCAATCAGAGGTAACACGTTTACATGTCATGAATATTGATGAGTAAGAGCTGAAATCCTGTCATTCTCCCACCACCCACTCCTCCACCAAACTAGAACAGCCTGAAACAGGAGAACCACAGCATTTTTTTCACCATAACCGGCTCACAGGGCATTCATTCATACTAGAGACCACCGCACAATTAATGAAAAAACAATGCAAGGGGACCTTTAACAGGGTTCTAATTGTGAGAAAGTGCAAACAGGGACTCCAGCAGCACTAGCAATCACAGCATAATTTAAACACAGAGCCAGAAGGTAACACATAAGGCATGAGGGTTCCCTGAAGGTTCCACTCCATCTTCAACAAATCTGAGTGACTGGATGGGGAGCCCATGAACCCCTCGGATCTAAACCTTTACCAAAGACAAAAACAAAAAACAAACAAACAAACAAACAAACAAAAAAAAAACCCCACTGTTTTGCTAAAAAAAAAAATCTAGGTTTTCAACCAAGACTTTTAGTACTGAGAGTATTTCTGAGTCCTGTGATGATCTGGCGACTTGTCCAGGGTGTATCCCACCTTTCGCCCGTAGTCAGCTGGGATAGGCTCCAGCTTGCCTGCGACCCTGTAGAACAGGATAAAGCAGCTAGAGATAATGAGATGAGATGAGTATTTCTGAGTCTTGAACACTAATTGGAAGTCCAGTCCATAGTTGAGTGGCTTAGTAGAAAAAAAAAAGTCCCCTGCTGTAGTGTCCATACTGATACTGGACCTGCACCTTTTGATCCAAGCACATACGGCAAAACATAATAAGCCTGAAGTTTGCTCAGCTACTCTGGGGTAAGATCTCATCTCATCATCTCTAGCTGCTTTATCCTTCTACAGGGTTGCAGGCAAGCTGGAGCCTATCCCAGCTGACTACGGGCGAAAGGTGGGGTACACCCTGGACAAGTCGCCAGGTCATCACAGGGCTGACACATAGACACAGACAACCATTCACACTCACATTCACACCTACGGTCAATTTAGAGTCACCAGTTAACCTAACCTGCATGTCTTTGGACTGTGGGGGAAACCGGAGCACCCGGAGGAAACCCACGCGGACACGGGGAGAACATGCAAACTCCGCACAGAAAGGCCCTCGCCGGCCACGGGGCTCGAACCCGGACCTTCTTGCTGTGAGGCGACAGCGCTAACCACTACACCACCGTGCCGCCTCTGGGGTAAGATGATTCTTTATTTTTGTAAAATTGGGTAATGTGGTCAAACTTTTTAGTTCTTTTAGGGACTCTGATTGTTGCACTGCTGTAATGCAGTGCCACTTTCTGTATATGTATCTGTTTTTGTATCTGTTTTTGTATTCAGATTTAAAGAGAAAAGTGGGTGTGTTCTATATTGTAAGTGGGTTTTTGTTGTTTTGCTTTATTGTAATGTGAACTCTACCATCATTCCCTGGAAAACACTGAAAAAACAACTGCTGGAAAAATACAGTCCCCTCTGAAAGTATTGAAACAGCAAGCTGATTCTTCTGTTTTTGCCATACGCTCAAGAATCTTAGATTTGAGATCAAAAGATGGATATGAGACAACAGATCACAATTTTAACTTTAATTTCCTGATATTGACATCAAACATGGCACCTTTTGTTTGAACCCACCCATTTTTACAGTGATCAAAAATATTGGAACATATAGCCAATGCATGTTTCTTGTTGCCCAGGTGTGTTCTGTTAGATCAATTGTTTAAACAATTAATACCTCTGAATGCCTACTCTTGGTGTGAGCTGTGGATTTCACCTGTGAAGACTGCATTTATTGTTAAAAAGGATAAACCAACATGAAGACCAGAGAGCTGCCTGTCAGAGAAAAACAAACTATTTTGAAGCTGGGAAAAGAGGGAAAATTGATTAAACCCACTGCATAAGCTTTGGGCATAGCTAATACAACAATTTGGAATATGTTGAAACAGGAAGAAACAACTGGTGTGCGAACAACCAGGCATGGAACCTAACCAAGGAAGGTAACGCCAGTTGATGAAAGAAACATTATGAGAGCTGTGAAGAAAAACCTGAAAAACAACAGTCAGTGACATCACCAACAATTTCCATGGGCCAGGGATGAAGGTATCACAATCCACTGTTTGAAGAAGACTTTGAAAGCAGAAATATTTGAAAATCACAAGATGCAAACCCCTATAAAAATCAGAAGGCCTGACTGGATTTCTCAAAGAAATACAGAGATGAGCATCAAAAGTTATGGAACCAAGATGAACCTTTACCAAAGTGATAGAAAGGCCAAAGTGTGGAGAAAGAAAGGATCTGCTCACAATCCAAAATATATTGCTTCTGGAACAAGCTCAGGAATCTTTACTGATGTTGTAACTCATGATGGTATCAGCAGAATTAATTTGACGTCTCCAGAAACATTCTGTCTGACAATTAACAGAGAAATGGATCCAATTTAATTGGGAGGAACTTCACCATGCAGCAAGACAATGACCCAAAACACACTGCTAACAAAACACAGGACTTCACTGGGGGGAAAGTGGAAGGTTTTAGACTGGACAAGTCAAATCACCAGACCTTAACCCAATCCTGGAAAAGCATCACAAAAGAAGAATGTAACAGTTTGGTGATGTCAGTGAGTCACCAGCTTGATGCAGTTACTGAAAGCAAGGGATATGCAACCAAATATTAAAATGTTATTTACTTTGACAATCTGTTCCAGTACTTTTGGTCATCCAAATATTTGGTTGTCTGCCACCAAAGATGCTATGTTCCAAGTTGTTGACCACATCTAGCTGTAAATATCAGGAAATGAAAGCTGAAATTCTAATCTATCATTTCATATTTATCTTTTGATCTCAAACCCAAATGTCTTCAGTGTATAGCAAAAACAACAGAATTGTCCTTGTTATTCAAATACTTCTGGAGGAGACTGCAAGTCATTTTTCATTCACAAATTTTAATTACAAATAGCAATTTGCAAAGCATAACTTTTTGTCTTCTATCTAATGTGACTGAGTAAACAACTATGTTTCAAAGCTATGATCTTTCCCAAATCAAGAAACAGTTGACAACAATATCCATTTAATAATATTTTCTTGGATTTACATCAGTCTTTTAAATTTGTGACATTCTTGAAAGATCATAAAACTTAGCTACACAAGCATTTCAAAATGCCCTATAAAGCTGCGAGTCAAAATAGCATCCATTAAGTGATATTTTATTATAACACCTGTATGATTTTCTGGGAAGATTTTCTTTGAATGATGATGGACAGTGGTCATTTAAGAGCTAAGGAAAATATGCACAATGAACAAACAAATTATCCATCCATTTTCTGTAACTGCTTATCCTGTGCAGGGTCGTGGGCGAGCTGGAGCCTATCCCAGCTGACTACGGGCGAAAGGCGGGGTACACCCTGGATAAGTCTCCAGATCATCACAGGGCTGACACATATGGCCCTTTTCCACTACCCTTTTTCAGCTCACTTCAGCTCGCTTCAGCTCACTTCAGCCCGACACGGCTCGCGTTTCGACTACCAAAAAACAACACGACTCAGCTCGCTTCAGCCCTGCTTAGCCCCTAAAACTCGCACCGTTTTGGAGTGGGGCTGAAGCGAGCCAAGCCGTGCCGAGTGAGGTTGGGGGCGTCAGCAGACACTCCCCTGTGCACTGATTGGTGAGGAGGAGTGTCCTCACATGCCCACACACGCCCCGCGAGCGCGCTGGGATCTGTAAACACCGTAAACCCGGAAGGAGAATAATTATGAATTACGAGAATTTCTGAAGCCTTATGCGCCTCGCCTCATCTATACGCTCTTGCCAGTATCTGTTGGCGTTGTCGGTGACAACAAGCCACAGCACCAAGACCAGCAACACTAACGACTCCATGTCCTCCATGTTTATTGTTTACTCTCCGGGTCGTGAGACTACCGCTTAAAAGCTCACTGAATCAGTGACATACAGAGCATCGTGGACGAGTTCGCGGAGCGCAAGGCTCGTCGTATGCCCTTCAAATAATGCGCGCAGTAGGCTATTGATGTTTTATTATGAGCCATGTACAGTATGTCGCCTGTTTTTTTGTTTCTGAGTTACATGTTCGTTTGAAGGACTTAATGTACAAAATAACATAGTTGCACCCCGTAGTGTTGAAATTGGTAAACACAGTGCATTCAGTGAGGTTTGCACCGCCCTCCTTTTATTTCTGACTCTTCCTGTCACCGTTGCAACCTCTGAGCGCTCATTCGTATGCCCTTCAAATAATGTGCGCAGTATAGGCTATTGATGTTTTATTATGAGCCATGTACAGTATCCTAATGTTTTTTGTTTCTGAGTTACATGTTCGTTTGAAGGACTTCGTTTTTGTAGCCTAGTACAGTGACATACAGAGCATCGTGGACGAGTTCGCGGAGCGCAAGGCTCGTCGTATGCCCTTCAAATAATGCGCGCAGTAGGCTATTGATGTTTTATTATGAGCCATGTACAGTATGTCGCCTAATGTTTTTTTGTTTCTGAGTTACATGTTCGTTTGAAGGACTTAATGTACAAAATAACATAGTTGCACCCCGTAGTGTTGAAATTGGTAAACACAGTGCATTCAGTGAGGTTTGCACCGCCCTCCTTTTATTTCTGACTCTTCCTGTCACCGTTGCAACCTCTGAGCGCTCATTCGTATGCCCTTCAAATAATGTGCGCAGTATAGGCTATTGATGTTTTATTATGAGCCATGTACAGTATCCTAATGTTTTTTGTTTCTGAGTTACATGTTCGTTTGAAGGACTTCGTTTTTGTAGCCTAAAATGATGTTATGATAAGCTTTAATAAAGTGCCCGGTCATTTGCCCCGCCCCCGGCCCGGCTCTGACTTGTTCCGCCACTGTCACTGATGTCACTGTTTGCGCTGATTAACGACATCACATGACGTCCACCCACTTTCGCTAACTCCACCCAATGTGTCCACCCACTTCCAGCCAGCACGGTTCAGCGCGGTTGTAGTCGAAATGCAACTCCAACAGCCCCGCTCAGCTCGACTCAGCACGGCACGGCTCAGCCCGACTCAGCCGCGTTTGTAGTGGAAAAGCGGCATTAGAAACACAACCATTCACACTCACACCTACAGTCAATTTAGAGCCACCAATTAGCCTAACCTGCATGTCTTTGGACTGTGAGGGAAACCGGAGCACCTGAAGGAAACCCACGCAGACTTGGGGAGAACACAGAAAGGCCCCCATTGGCCACTGGGCTCTAACCCAGAACCTTCTTGCTGTGAGGCGACAGTGCTAACCACTACACCACTGTGCCGCCCTGCAACAGTGAACAGTTTTCATTATAAATCTCTCCTCAGTCAGTAACACATTGTTAAATTGTCATTTTTCCACGTAAACTATATATACCACATGCTCAAGAGCACTTCAGCCCAAGGCCACCCCACGTTAACCTAACCACATGTCTTTGGACTGTGGGGGAAACCAGATCACCCAGAGGAAACCCACGCAGACACGGGGACAACATGCAAACTCCACACAGAAAGGCCCCCGTCAGCCACTGAGCTTGGATCCAGAACCTTCTTGCTGTGAGGCAGCAGTACTAACCACTACACCACTGTGCCACCCATGAACAAATTAATATATTTGAAATTAATTAAATGATTGGAGATATGCTGCCATGTGCACAATGTGAGATCTGCTGGAGTGATATGAAGCAGTGGCTCAAAAAGCATATTTCCTTTGTTATACCGCTGCCTTGAGTGGTGGAGGCATTATGTTTTCAGATTGTACGCCCATCTGTCCATCTGAGATTCTCATTAGGGCAATATCTCAAGTAGGTGTGATTGAATGTTTGTAGGATTTGTATTGAATTATCATTGTAACCAGCAGATGAAGAACAAGACTTGTGGCAGATGCACCCTTATTGACACTGTTGGCACTGGGGTCTAGTTGTTTGTACAGTAAGGCAGTGTCAGGCTCATAGGTCCCAAGTTTCCTACTTTGAAATGCTGGTCCATTTCTGAAGTGATGCTGAAGGCTGTGGCTGCACAGCGACTGATCAATGATGGCTCAGCTGCCAAGGGGGAGGGTGCAGGATGGGGTATTTAAAAATGACAGGAACTAAATACAAAACTCATGAGTAGTGATATTTGTGCTGAGATTAATGCTGACAATTTTCTAGTTCGTTGTAAGGTTTTTTTTTTTTCACCTCTGGTCCTCACCATCTCGAGATCAGTCCCCTCGTGTCACCCAGACGTCTGGTGGTGAGTTGCAGAAAAAAGAAAGGAACCCCACAATCCAGTTCGCAATCTTTATTCGCAAGTCCCTCCTGAGATGAGAGTATACAGGGGTTTTATACGTGTGTATGTGAGTGAAACCTTGGATCAATCATGTCATATTAAACAAAGACTATGTTTAGTCTAACAAAGAAGTGTCTTCTCCACTGGACGAAGGTCAGGTTACACAGGAATAGTTTAAAATCACTGTTATAGTATATGTAATAGTCTAAAATAATAAAGGATCTTAAAAAGCTCTAAAATATTAAAATCATAAAGTCTTAACACCTTGTGCAGCAATAAGGCTAATATAAATCTATAAAACTATAAAACTAACACGAATCACTTAATGCAGCTTTAAATCTAACATTAAATCTAACAATCCTGAATCACGTGTAGCTATAAAACTAACTTAAATCATGGCTTTAAATCTAACTTTTAATCCCAAATACACGTTGGATATGCAGTTGTGGGTGTGTGTGGGTCGTAGGATGTCAGACTATGGTGTGATGGTATGATGACGTAGGTCAGTAAACTTTGGGCTGAGCAAAACACATCTTAATTCCAAAATTGTTTTTTACGACAATTTTAAACAACGACACCATGTTTAGTCTAAAAGTGTCTTCTCCACTGGAAGAAGGTCACACAGTAACTTGGTCAAGTTACACAGGAGACAGAAGAATTCAATGCCTTCTAGCTGGAATAGTAAAATAGAACAGAACAGAACAATATTAAGAATAAATACTTACAATTATTTATCCTTACAAAGGAATAAAACATTACATTCATTTAGAACAACTGTACAAGCAAGGAGACACAACCCTGAATAGAGGCCAGTAATAGGACATTTACTACTTTAACCAGCACTGTCCAAGCACTCTGGTGAGGAGGTTTCATATTGGCCTTTTAATTGAGTGAAGGTCAGGTTTTATAATCAATGTTTTGATAAATGCTAAGATATTTAGGAACATGGTGCTAATTTTAATTAGATTTATCTTTATGATTTTTTTTAAATTAGTAGGCAAAAATCTTTTGAGCAAACCTGAGTTTTGGACTGGTCCAGGTGGGCTATGGGCCTCTGAGCCCAACACATTTTAATTTAAATAAGGTGTGACATTTGATGAAAAAAAGTACCCCCACAATTGTTTGATTTATAACCTAATACAAACTTATAACCATACACTTTCAAAAATTACTAAGATAAGCAGTAAGAATTAAACAGCAGTTATATAGCAAGTCATTTAATGACGCATATACAGCATGTGCTGAAAAGTAAAGGGATAAGTGAGGAAAACTGGTATTACTGTTCTCATAAGAACATGTTTTATTCATATATAATGGCTAACATTTGTATAATAATGTTTTTGCAATGTTATGCTAACATTTGAAATGATTTACGTGCATTCACAATCTAGCACCAGTTTTATCATCACTTTCACGCCAATAAACCAAAAATGACACTTTGCTATTAATCTGGTATAAAATATCAAAGCGGAATCCCAGTAAAATGTAATTAAAATTAAACTTTATTGAATTCTGGTGACATATATACATTTTCATGAATATTGTATGTAATTTGAGTTGTCTACAGCAAAATTTAAAAATCAGTCAAAATTGCAGGTAGTCATTATGGTTGTGACAGTAAACATCCATCCATTATTTGTAGCCACTTATCCTGTACAGGATTGCAGGCAAACTGGAGCCTATCCCAGCTGACTATGGGCAAGAGGCGGGGTACACCCTGGACAAGTCGCCAGGTTATCGTAGGGCTGACACAGAGACAACACTTTTCGTATCATGCTTTAGGTAATCTTAAAACATAGTGATTTCTTCCTTGGTTAGTTTAGGGGATTCCAAAGTGCTACTGTTTGCATGTCAAATTAGGTACCAAGTGTGCAGGGTTGCCTGTGGGGTGCTGTGATGGGCAGCCTCGATTTCATCGTTAGTAATCAATGCATAGTTTTGAGAAAAATCTCCATAAGCAATGGCATGATCAAGTGGGAGGTTTTCCTTCAAGCTGAGGTGCTGCTTATATTGGAAATCACTTGTGAATACCCATTTGATAATTTCTGTATCCAGCTGCTCACAGATTTCTTCAAATAAATTCTTGAGACTGTTGGTATGCTGAATTTGTTTCCAGTTCTTGTCTGTGAAGATTCTCAGTCATCCAGGTCATAGTAACTGTGGGTGGTAAAAGAGAGCAACTGGACTTGCTTGAAGATTCTTGAAGACGTTTCACCTCTCATCCGAAAGGCTTCTTCAGTTCTGTCTGACTAGTAGGGAGTATCAGGTATTTATCCTCTCATGGATGAAAAGCTCATCTAAGGTGTCGTTGAGTCATCCTGTTGGTGTGGGTCACTGGGGGCTGGATGTGAACGGCCTCAAGAGTCGTTAGGGTGATCAATGGATTGCCCGTTAAAGGTGATCAATGGAATGCTGATTCTCTCTGTCCTCCTGTGAGTCACTGAAAACAGCTGGGTTTTGGTGTGCATTCAGTTGTCTGGGAAGTGTGCCAAGGACTGCATTGTAGGTGGCTGATAAATGATGTCTTAGGCCCTGTCCACACGGCAATGGATTCAGGTGACTCCGATACAATTGCTTATCGTTTAGGCCTGGCGTCCACATGGCACCGGCATTTTGGGTGCCCAAAACACAATCTTTTTGAGAACGGGTTCCAGAGTGGAAAGATCTGGCAACATTGCCGTTGTGAAGTCGTCTGGATGAGTAGAACGGATTTGTTTACGATGACGTCACAACCACGACTGTCAGTGCTTCACGCCGAGTAGAAGTGTAACAAACTCGATGCGAGTTGTCAACAAATCCTATAACTTGGTTCATGAAACGTGCTTACAAAATATTTTCACTGTGAATATTTATTGTGTAATGGTGCAAAGTGAGAGAGAGAGAAAGAGAGAGAGAGACTCTGCCCTTAGGGCAGAGTCAATCCCGCCAGCAAAAATAGGGAAAAAAAAGGAGCGATCTCACCTCTTCAGATGTTGGTTTAAATCCTACAATACATTCCTCAAAAAGGGCGTAAAAGAGCAAATTAATCCATCAACGTGTAGCATTCAATTTATTCCGGACCATTAAAGACGCTGCCTTCCGCGTAGAATCATACGTCATCCTCGCCGCCATATTGGATAGGTCAAAGCGGAGAATAAAGATTCATGTGCTGGTTTAGCTGTACCAACAGGTTTACCGTCCAAACGAGATCATATGGGATTACCTTTCACAGGTGAGAAACAACAAATTAATCCATCAACGTGTAGCATTCAATTTATTCCGGACCATTAAAGACGCCGCCTTCCGTGTAGAATCATACGTCATCCTCGCCACCATATTAGATAGGTCAAAGCGGAGAATAAAGATTAGCTGCGTTTAACTGTACCAACAGGTTTGCCGTCCAAACGAGATCACATGGGATTACCTTTCACAGGTGAGACTGGAAAAATACTTTTCATTGTATTTGGTCATTATAATGTAATTTTACGAACAGATTTTCCTGACTTTGTGGCTAATATGAAGTCTCGCGCATAATAGTTTATGCGCATGCGTCCTTACTACTTCTATTGTTCTGGTGTCTCCGAAGGGACCGTCTTACAGCGCCCCTAGAGGTGTGGCATGTGTATTGCATCGTTTTCAGCAAGCATTGCATTGCCATATGGACCTGATATTTTACTGATCGTTGCCCATTTGGACGCGATATATTTTTAAATAACATCTCATTGCCGTTGTCGTGTGGATGTAGCCTTAGACCCCCACCTCTGTTCAGTGATGGCCGTTCCAGGTTGACAAAAATGGCTTCTTTAACTCCTCGCTCATACCAACGATCCTCTCTGGCTAAAATGCGTATGTTGCAATCCTGAAATGAGTGTCCTTTGTTGTTAAGATGAAGGTAGACAGCAGAGTCCTGGCCTGAGAAACTGGCTCTCCTGTGTTGAGCCATACGCCTGTGAAGCGGTTGTTTTGTTTCTCCAATACACGAGTCCGTGCATTCCTCACTGCACTGAATTGCATACGCTACGTTGTCCTGTTTGTGTCTGGCTATTCTGTCCTTAGGGTGGACCAGTTTCTGCTTCAGGGTGTTACTGGGTTTGAAATGTACTGGAATGTTGTGTTTGTAGAAGATCCTCCTGAGTTTCTCAGATAAACCAGAAATGTAGGGAATGACAATGTTCTTGCATTTGTTCCTGTTATCCTCCTTGTCTGTTATGTTCCTTTTTCTGCTCTTGAAGAAAGACCAGTTGGGATACCCACAGTTCTGAAAATTCTTGTTGGGAATACGCTACATCACGTCAAAAACTCCCAAGATTTTGCTACTAAAGTTGCAGACCTCAAACTAGACTTAGTTGAAACCATGGTTTCTTATGAGGTCACTTCTCTTTTCACCTGCATTCCCACCACAGAAGCAGTCGAATCTGTTAGAAAATGACTCCTTCAAGACAGCACCTTATTGGATAGAACGAACCTCACCACGGACCAGCTTTGCACCCTGCTTGACCTCTGCCTGACTACCACTTATTTCCAGTTTAATGAAAGTTTCTACAGACAGAAGCATGGATGCGCCATGGGCTCACCAGTGTCCCCTATTGTGGCCAATCTTTACATGGAGGAAGTGGAACATAAAGCTTTGACCACTTTTTCAGGATTTGCTCCCAGCCACTGGTTCAGATATGTGGATGACACCTGGGTTAAAATCAAAACCCATGAAGTGGAAGCCTTCTCTAAGCACATCAATGCAGTGGATAGCAACATCAGTTTCACTCGGGAGGACGTCAGTGGGAATAATCTAGCCTTCTTGGATTGTGATGTACACATTAGACAAGAGATGCCTTAGCATCGAGGTCTACCGGAAACCCACACACACAGGCCAGTACCTACTCTTCGACTCTCACCACCCACTGGAACACAAATTGGGGGTCATTAGAACCTTGCAACACACGGCTCAGAACATCCCTACAATGGTAGAGGGAAAAGAGAAGGAGCAGAATCACATCAAGAAAGCACTTCAGAATTGCAGGTATCCCAACTGGTCTTTCTTCAAGAGCAGAAAAAGGAACATAACGGACAAGGAGGATAACAGGAACAAATGCAAGAACATTGTCATTCCCTACATTTCTGGTCTATCTGAGAAACTCAGGAGGATCTTCTACAAACACAACATTCCAGTACATTTCAGACCCAGTAACACCCTGAAGCAGAAACTGGTCCACCCTAAGGACAGAATAGCCAGACACAAACAGGACAACGTAGCGTATGCAATTCAGTGCAGTGAGGAATGCATGGACTCGTGTATTGGGGATACAAAACAACCGCTTCACAGGCGTATGGCTCAACACAGGAGAGCCAGTTCCTCAGGCCAGGACTCTGCTGTCTACCTTCATCTTAACAATAAAGGACACTCATTTCAGGATTGCAACGTATGCATTTTAGCCAGAGAGGATCGTTGGTATGAGCGAGGAGTTAAAGAAGCCATTTTTGTCAACCTGGAACGGCCATCACTGAACAGAGGTGGGGGTCTAAGACATCATTTATCAGCCACCTACAATGCAGTCCTTGGCACACTTCCCAGACAACTGAATGCACACCAAAACCCAGCTGTTTTCAGTGACTCACAGGAGGACAGAGAGAATCAGCATTCCATTGATCACCTTTAACGGGCAATCCATTGATCACCCTACACTGTAAAAAATGTCCATAGAATTAACAGTGAATTTATGTAAAATCATGACATAAAAAAACTGTAAATACAAAAACAATGAAGCAGTGTGTAATTTACATCAATATACTGTAAAACTCCTAACCAAATACCACTGTTAATTTAACAGTAAGAATATGTTGAATTGATCATATTTTTTGTAGAATTTACAAATTGTTGTAGTTTAAACACAGACAAACTGTAATACTAAAACAGAATGTGATAGTTAAAATTACATCATTACCCTGTTAAAAAAATAAAAAAACAGCCACCGTCGTGGCTCAGTCGACTAAAGGCCAATTTATGTTGACAACCCAGTCCTCGCAGACGGTGTCGCAGATAGCGTCTGCGTAGCCCCCCCACCTTCGCAGACGCTCTGCGCGCACCTCCCAAAAATTGTGACCACCGCAGAAGCCTCGCAGACAGCGCCGCAGACAAGAGGGCTCCGATTGGTCCACTCTACCCACTGTACACGCACTTCCACTTCCCTACTTTCCCGGTTTGTTTTGTTTTCACAACCGGCATTTTTAAAAACACGAGCGAAGATGGAGCAGCATGAAGAGCGGTTGATTGAGGAAGTACGTACATCTATACGACTCCAGTTCTAGTCATTATAAAAAAAAAAATAAATTCTAGTCATTATAAGTAACCGGAGGATAAACACTCCACTAACCACACCCACCAACTACTCCTAGCGATTTCGCGCTCCCTTGCGTTGTGCCGGTGAATAACATCGCTCACGCCTATTACTCCCCGCTCAACAATAAATTACAACTGTCTGCGAAAAGCTATCTGCGAAAGCCTTGTCACAAGAGCATGCAGAGGCCTTAAGGCCAATTTATGCTGACAACCCAGTACTCGCAGATAGTGTCGCAGACAGTGTCTGCGTAGCCCCCCCACCTTCGCAGACGCTCTGCGCGCACCTCCCAAAAATTGTGACCACTGCAGAAGCCTCGCAGACAGCATCGCAGACAAGAGGGCTCTGATTGGTCCACTCTACATCCGCTGTACACGCACTTCCGCTTCCCTACTTTCCCGGTTTGGTTTGTTTTCACGACCGGCATTTTTAAAAACACGAGCGAAGATGGAGCAGCACGAAGAGTGGTTGATTGAGGAAGTACATACATCTATATGACTCCAGTTCTAGTCATTATAAAAAAAAAAGTTCTAGTCATTTGTAACAGTCCATGTAGGTGGGTGGAGCACAGAAGGATGGCAGGACAGAACTGTTTAACAAAACTCTCTTTTATTTGCACTTTTCAGATGCCAACACACACTCAGACACATGCACACACATCAGCCGTCTGGTTGTGGAGAGAGTCCCTCTGCTCTCACTCTCTCTCCTTAAGAAGGGCGCGGTCACTGGGAAGACACACAAACACATCAATTAACAACAGGTGTAGTGATTCTGCCACTTAACTTCCCTGACTCCGCCCTCCTGTCGCAGACCGATGCTAGACCATGCCCCCGCTGCCACATACCCCCACCGCCCAACTCAGGCCGGGCAGCCGTCCGGCCCGCAGCCGACTCCCCCTCCCCGACGGGAGAGGAAGTCCGCCATGACCATCTGCGCCCCCGGCCTGTGGATCACCTTGAAGTTAAAGGGTTGGAGTGCCAGATACCAACGGGTGATCCGCGCATTGGCATCCTTCATGCGGTGGAGACACTGGAGGGGCACGTGGTCCGAACAGAGGGTGAAAGGGCGTCCCAGCAGGTAGTACCGGAGGGCGAGGACTGCCCACTTGATTGCCAGGCACTCCTTCTCGATGGTACTGTAGCGCCCCTCACGCACCGACAGCTTGCGGCTAATGTACAAGACGGGGCGATCCTCCCCCTCCACCTGCTGGGACAAAACGGCCCCCAGCCCTCTGTCCGACGCATCCGTCTGCAACATAAAGGGGAGAGAAAAGTCAGGGGAGTGTAAAAGTGGCCCCCCACACAGTGCAGCCTTAACCTTAGAAAAAGCCCGCTGGCATTGCTCCGTCCACTGGACCGGATCTGGTGCCCCCTTTTTAGTCAGATCAGTCAGCGGGCTGGTGACGTCCGAATAATTAGGTATAAACCTACGATAATAGCCAGCCAGCCCCAGGAACTGTCTCACCCCCTTTTTGGTCTTGGGCCTCGGGCAGGCCGCAATCGCTGCAGTCTTGTTAATTTGGGGACGCACCTGCCCGTTGCCCAAGTGGAAGCCCAGATACCGTACTTCCACCCACCCAATCGCACACTTCTTCGGGTTGGCCGTGAGACCCGCCCACCTCAGCGACCTAAGGACGGCCCTCAGGTGTTGTAGGTGCCGCGGCCAGTCATTACTATAAATAATGATATCGTCTAAGTACGTGGCCGCATAGGTGGCGTGGGGGCGGAGGACCCTGTCCATCAGCCGCTGAAACGTAGCAGGCGCCCCAAACAGCCCAAAAGGAAGTGTGACGAATTGGTGCAAGCTGAACGGTGTGGAAAAGGTCGTTTTTTCACGGGATAATGGAGTCAAGGGGATCTGCCAATAACCCTTTGTTAAATCCAGTGTCGAGTAAAAACGAGCCGTGCCTAGCCGATCGAGCAACTCATCAATATGAGGCATTGGGTACACATCGAATTTAGACACCGCGTTGACTTTTCTATAGTCCACACAGAACCGGACCGACCCGTCGGCCTTGGGTACCAAGACCACCGGGCTGCTCCAGTCACTGTGGGACTCCTTGACAATGCCCATTTCGAGCATGGCCTCAAGTTCTTCCCGAACCACCTTTTTCTTGTGTTCGGGTAACCTGTAAGGGCGGCTATGCACTACCACCCCCGGGGGCGTCTCAATGTGGTGCTCTATGAGGTTAGTGCGGCCGGGCAGGGGTGAGAACACGTCCGAAAACTCGGTCTGCAACTGGGCAACCTCCGCGAGTTGGGTCGGGGAGAGGTGGTCTCCACAGGGGACCGGAGAGGGACGTGATGCTAATGTTACTTTTTGAACCTCCGGCCCCAGCTCTGCCTTCTCTGGAACCACCGACACCAACGCCACAGGGACCTCCTCGTTCCAGAGTTTGAGTAGGTTGAGGTGGTAAATCTGTAGCGCCCCACCCCTGTCCGTTCGCTTCACCTCATAGTCGACGTCCCCGACTCGCCGTGTGACCTCAAAGGGTCCTTGCCACTTGGCGACTAATTTAGAGCTCGATGTGGGCAACAGTACGAGTACTTTCTCTCCTGGTGCAAACTCTCTAAGGCATGTACCCTTGTCGTACAGGCGGGTTTGCCGTTCTTGGGCCTGCCGCAAATTCTCCTGGGTTAGTTGTGTGAGTGTGTGGAGTTTTGCGCGCAGGTCAATAACGTATTGAATTTCATTTTTGCTTGGTGAAGGTCCCTCCTCCCAGTTTTCTCGCAGCACGTCTAAAATGCCGCGCGGCTTACGCCCATATAATAATTCAAATGGGGAGAACCCCGTGGAGGCTTGGGGGACCTCTCGCACTGCAAAGAGCAAGGGTTCGAGCCATTTATCCCAGTTACGAGCGTCCTCGCTTACAAATTTCTTAATTATGTTTTTAAGGGTGCGATTAAACCGTTCCACTAAGCCGTCCGTCTGTGGGTGATAAACGCTGGTGCGGATCGGCTTAATACCTAATAACCCATACAGTTCATTCAGTGTTCGTGACATAAACGAGGTGCCTTGATCAGTCAGAATCTCTTTCGGGATTCCAACTCGGGAGATGACGTGGAAGAGTGCCTCCGCAATACTGCGTGCTGAGATATTGCGAAGAGGCACTGCTTCCGGGTATCGCGTTGCATAGTCCACCAGAATTAATATAAAGTGGTACCCTCGTGTTGACCGATCTAATGGCCCGATGAGATCCATCCCAATTCTTTCGAACGGGGTCTCGATTAACGGTAGAGGGCGCAAAGGCGCTTTTGGAATGGCCGCTGGATTTACTAACTGGCATTCGCGGCATGCCGTACACCACCTACGGACATCGCCGCGAATCCCCGGCCAATAGAATCGGGCCATTATTCGGGCTAGTGTTTTATCCTGCCCTAAGTGTCCAGCCATGGGATTAAAGTGAGCCGCCTGGAATACCAATTCCCGGCGGTTCTTCGGAATTAAAAGCTGCGTGACTCGCTCTTTCGTTTGAGTGTCCTGCGTCACTCGGTATAATCTATCCTTCATAATCGCGAAGTAGGGGAAGGACGGGGTGGCGTTCGGCTGGAGCGTTTGACCATCGATTACTCTCACTTGGTCAAAAGCATGCCGCAGAGTCTCGTCTCGCGATTGCTCTAATGGGAAATCCGCGAGGGATTCCCCAGTAGAGAGAGGAGGAGCCGGCGGCTCCTCACTCTGGCGCGGAGATGACGTAGACGGCTCTGTGACAGCTGCTCCCGCCAAAGCGACACCGGGACCTCCCCCTGTCAAATGGCAGGACCCACTCTTGACTAAGTGTGTCATTAAACCCCGAAATCCCGGCCAATCAGTCCCCAAAATTAAAGAGTGGGTAAGGCGAGGATTAACCGCCGCCTTCACTATAAATTTTTCCCCTCTGAAAATAATGTGGACCGACACTAAAGGGTAGTTGTGAACATCCCCGTGCACACACAACACCTTCACCAATTGTGCTCCCCCCAATGCCTCATCTTGCACCAGGTTTTGGTGGATTGAGGTCTGATTACAGCCAGAATCCACCAACGCCTGATATGTATCCCCTTGGATACTCACCAGTATGCGATACGCCCGATCGAGGGCGGCTCCTGATGCGTTGGGGATCCGAACCACTGCGCCCACCTCCATTATCGAGCACTGCTGTTGGAGGTGGCCCGGTTCCCCGCAGCGCCAGCAAACCAGCCCGGGCTTCCTCTCTGCACTAGTGCTCTGGGGCTCACTCACCTGAGGGGGGGGAGAGACAGACACAGAAGGGAGACACGGAAGGGCACCGCGGGTGCGGCAGGCCGGCTGAGGTGGCGCCGGCCCCCGTCTCCGTGGTGGGGGAATGGGGTAAGGAGAAGACACAGGAGGAGGGGAGAGAGAGGGAGAGGAGAGAAGAGAAGAGGTCGTCTGCTGTCCTGCCGTCGGGACAGCTGCCAGATGATCCTCCGCCAGCTCGATTGCCTGATCCAGCGACGCCGGGCGGTGGCACTGGACCCACTCTGCGGTTCCCGCTGGTAGACGCGCGACGAACTGTTCCAGTACCACCTGGTCGATGAGTCCCTCGGCGTCGCAGCTGTCGGCCCTCAACCACTGCCAGCAGGCATCCCGGTGTTGCTGGCCAAACGCGAATGGCCGGCCGACTTCCTCCAAGCGCAGAGTGCGGAAACGCTAATGTTGTTGCTCCGGGGTGCGTCACACCCGCTGGAGGACGGCCCGGCGAAGGTCCGCGTAGGCCAGCCGGCGGTCGGCGGGGAGCTGTAGCGCGGCCAGCTGTGCCTCTCCTGTTAGCAGGGGGAGGAGGCGCGCCGCGCGCTGTTCCACCGGCCACCCCGAGGTCTCTGCTACCTGCTCAAAGAGCGTGAAGAATGCCTCGGGGTCGTCCTGCGGGCCCATCTTCGTGAGGGTGGAAGGGCCCGCGGCGGTGGAGTTGGTGGACCCCGCCGACGCGAGGAGGTGCCGGAACGCCCGACGATCTTCCTGTTGTGCCAGCACCAGGGCCTCGAACCGTTGTTCTTGCTCCTTTCGGAGGGTGAGCAGCGCCTGGTGCTGGCTCTGTTGGGCCGTGGAGAGGGCGTGGATCAGGTCGGCGAAGGTGGAGGACTCCATGGGGCTGTTGTCTTTTGTGCTCGGGTCCCGGGTTTCGGCACCACTGTAACAGTCCATGTAGGTGGGTGGAGCACAGAAGGACGGCAGGACAGAACTGTTTAACAAAACTCTCTTTTATTTGCACTTTTCAGATGCCAACACACACTCAGACACACGCACACACATCAGCCGTCTGGTTGTGGAGAGAGTCCCTCTGCTCTCACTCTCTCTCCTTAAGAAGGGCGCGGTCACTGGGAAGACACACAAACACATCAATTAACAACAGGTGTAGTGATTCTGCCACTTAACTTCCCTGACTCCGCCCTCCTGTCACAGACCGATGCTAGACCACGCCCCCGCTGCCACATCATTATAAGTAACCGGAGGATAAACACTCCACTACCCACACCCACCAACTACTCCTAGCGACTTCGCGCCCCCTTGCGTTGTGCCGGTGAATAACATCGCGCACGCCTATTATCCCCGCTCAATGATAAATTACAACTGTCTGCGAAAAGCTATCTGCGAAAGGCTTGTCGCACGAGCATGCAGAGGCCTTTAAGGCGCCGTACCATGAATCAGGGGACCCGGGTTCGATTCCAACCCAAGGTCATTTCCTGATCTCTCTCCAGCTCATTTCCTGTCTCTACACTGTTCCATCCAAGAAAGGTGAAAAAAGCCCCCCAAAAAATATCTGTCTAGTAGGTTGTAGCCATTTTGAATCATTGTTTATTGTACAATGAATATTCGTAAAATTAACAGTTATGTATTGATTATTGTACATTGAATACCTGTAAAATTTACATTTAATTATCATTAATTGTACATGGAATCCCAGTGAAATGTACAAGTTATTCTGTAATGTTGTTTACATTTCACTGTATTTTTAACAGGATTATTCTGGCAACCACAGCTGCCAGTGTTTTTCCATAAAAACAACGGATTTTTTTTTTACAGTGTAACGACTCTTGAGGCCGTTCACATCCAGCCCCCAGTGACCCACACCAACAGGATGACTCAACGACACCTTAGATGAGCTTTTCATCCATGAGAGGATAAATACCTGATACTCCCTACTAGTCAGACAGAACTGAAGAAGCCTTTCAGATGAGAGGTGAAACGTCTTCAAGAATCTTCAAGCAAGTCCAGTTGCTCTCTTTTACCACCCACAGTTTCCAGTTCTTGGCTTTCACCGATTCGCCTTTTGAATTAGTGTACGTCTTCAACATTTTCCCATTGGAAATACAGGGTTAGTCAAAATTATGTTAACACTTAAATGGTAGAAACCATTTATTCACAAAACATACATCATATGTGCAAGATTATTTAGAAGACGGTCTCAACCTGTTCACCATCATGTTCAACACACAAAAACCAGCGAGCAACAGCACCATTTAACCTGTCACCCATGGTGTATGTCTATCTGCAGGAGAAAAATAATCCATTAGCATTAACATAATTTTGACTAACCCTGTACTTGACAGACATATGACCCTGACCACTAACTAGTAGGCCATATTTTTTGGCAAATTTAGTAGCACAGTACATGCATTTTCTTTCAACACAAGATGGTCTTCAAACTCACATAAGGAATCCTTGTAAAGTAATAGTACCCATTGATGATTTACATGCCATCATACTAATACTGTTGACTTTCTGTTCAAAACTGTAGCATTTGGCACAAAACACATACATGTCTTGAGATCAGGTTCATTTTTTTCATGTACTTTAGAATGCTTTTCCAAAATGCAGTGTATCCAAAGGGATATTCTGGAAATTATTTCTTGAATACAGTAAATGCAGCCCTTTTCATGAAGAGTAGATGTCTCTTTGGTACTTTGGTCTTGTTTACTTCATCAATAATTGCATCATGTTTGTTGGCCATTTGTTTTGATCTTGTATCTTTCATACAAAATTCTTCAAATTTGGTCTGCCATGCAGCCCTAACAGGCTTGTGTCTTGGTCTTTTTGGTTTGTCCAAACTTCTTTGCTTGTTTAGTGAGGCATTAGTTTCAGTGGTGCTTGAAAGTTTGTGAACCCTTTAGAATTTTCTACATTTCTGCATAAATATGATCTAAAACATCATCAGATTTTCACACAAGTCCTAAAAGTAGATAAAGAGAACCCAGTTAAACAAATGAGACAAAAATATTATACTTGGTCATTTATTTATTGAGGAAAATGATCCAATATTACATATCTGTGAGTGGCAAAAATATGTGAACCTCTAGGATTAGCAGTTAATTTGAAGGTGAAATTAGAGTCAGGTGTTTTCAATCAATGGGATGATAATCAGGTGTGAGTGGGCACCCCATTTTATTTAAAGAACAGGGATCTATCAAAGTCTGATCTTCACAATACGTTTGTGGAAATGTATCATGGCACGAACAAAGGAGCTTTCTGAGGACCTCAGAAAAAGCGTTGTCGATGCTCATCAGGCTGGAAAAGGTTACAAAACCATCTCTAAAGAGTTTGGACTCCACCAATCCACAGTCAGACAGATTGTGTACAAATGGAGGAAATTCAAGACCATTGTTACCCTCCCCAGGAGTGGTGGACCAACAAAGATCACTCCAAGAGCAAGGCGTGTAATAGTCAGCGAGGTCACAAAGGACCCCAGAATAACTTCTAAGCAACTGAAGGCCTCTCTCACATTAGCCAATGTTCATGAGTCCACCATCAGGAGAACACTGAACAACAATGGTGTGCATGGCAGGGTTGCAAGGAGAAAGCCACTGCTCTCCAAAAAGAACATTGCTGCTCATCTGCAGTTTGCTAAAGATCATGTGGACAAGCCAGAAGGCTACTGAAAAAATGTTTTGTGGATGGATGAGACCAAAATAGAACTTTTTGGTTTAAATGAGAAGCGTTATGTTTGGAGAAAGGAAAACACTGCATTCCAGCATAAGAACCTTATCCCATCTGTGAAACATGGTGGTGGTAGTATCATGGTTTGGGCCTGTTTTGCTGCATCTGGGCCAGGACGGCTTGCCATCATTGATGGAACAATGAATTCTGAATTATACCAGCGAATTCTAAAGGAAAATGTCAGGACATCTGTCCATGAACTAAATCTCAAGAGAAGGTGGGTCATGCAGCAAGACAACGACCCTAAGCACACAAGTTGTTCTACCAAAGAATGGTTAAAGAAGAATAAAGTTAATGTTTTGGAATGGCCAAGTCAAAGTCCTGACCTTAATCCAATGGAAATGTTGTGGAAGGACCTGAAGCGAGCAGTTCATACGGAGGAATGGGCTAAAATTCCTCCAAGCCGGTGTGCAGGACTGATCAACAGTTACCGGAAACATTTTGTTGCAGTTATTGCTGCACAAGGGGGTCACACCAGATACCGAAAGCAAAGGTTCACATACTTTTGCCACTTACAGATATGTAATATTGGATCATTTTCCTCAATAAATAAATGGCCAAGTATAATATTTTTGTCTCATTTGTTTAACTGGGTTCTCTTCATCTACTTTTAGGACTTGTGTTAAATCTGATGATGTTTTAGGTCATATTTATGCAGAAATATAGAAATATAGAAAATTCTCGAGGGTTCACAAACTTTCAAGCACCACTGTACGTTTGTCAAATTGATATTTTTTCAACCCCTGCTAGAAAATGCTTTATTATTGAATTGTTAGGGTTGCTAAAGAAAATGACCACAGATTGGATGTATTTGATAAATACTGATGCATTTTTAAATATTCCAAATATTTACTGGCACTTGGTCAACACAGGGGTTGACTGAAAATAATCTAAATTTATAGTATGTTATGGTTGCGACAGGTTTGTTATGGCTGTGTATTATGCCACATGAAGCAAAGCAGTTACATGCAAGCAATACCAGTTCTGGAAATGATCTGTGGGCACACATTAAGGAATAAAATCAGGACCAATTTGAATTAGTAGAGTCGCTTATCAGAATATGCTAAAGAGAAGGCAGCCTTCTGGTTGTGACAGATGACCACCAACTTAAAAAAGGATACATAGCATGCAATACATGTAGAACTAAGGAATTTTCTGATTAAAACACTTATTCACTCTACTTAGACTAACTACAGAAAAAAAGTGCATAATTTGTCTTGATATTTATCTTTAATGGGGACAAATTCCTGATATTTTCATAAACCAAAACTTTGGCTTCATTTGTTTCTTTTTACCAAAACGATCATGTGCATGTTACATGATGATCAATATGGGTTACCATACACCAATAGAAAGCTGGCAATGTCCAGAATTGAACCAACCCAGCATTAATGTAATATATAAATATGAAAAACTAGTTCTCCATCATACAAAATTGATCTTTATTTATTTATTTATTTTACATCATGCTAAAATGATGCAATTATAGAGAAAGGCAGTTGATATAAACCTCTGTTTCTCAGCACCTGTCAGGTGGATTTACCTGAAATAAAAATAATTATTGCACAAGCATATGCATAACCCAGTAAAATTATTTCCATTTTCAGACTGAGCAGTGATCCAAATCCATAAGCACATCAGCATTGGCTTCAAAATTACAACCCCTTATTTTAATCAGGTCTTAATAAAAAAAAAGGATACTAATATTCCACTTTTTATAATTTAAGGAAATTTGGAATTTGTTAGTTGCTGACTGTAGTTAGTCAAGTATTGCCAACTAAAATACACCCCCAAAAAGTCAGTTAAATTGTGGGAAGGCAAGACAAGGCAAGGCAAGTTTATTTATATAGCACATTTCATACACAGTGGCAGTTCAATGTGCTTTACAGAAGTAAAAGCAAAACAGTAAACAATAGAAAATAAAATTACATAAAATAAATGGGGAAGAAAATTAATAAGAATTAAACAACAGTAGAAATAAAATAATAAAATGAGATAAAAATTCAATTTAAAAAAAACAGCAGAATAAAATAGAATAAAAGTTAAGTAAAATTTAAAACATGGAGAGACTGTAAAAGTAAAGAGTTTAAAACATGTAGAGATGGCAATATTAATAATTTAGCAGAAAGCATCTGAAAACAGCTTGGTCTTTAACCTAGATTTGAAGCTGCCAACAGCAGGAGCATTTTTAATGTCCTCTGGCAGTTGGTTCCATAGCTGTACTGCATAGTAGCTAAAAGCTGCTTCACCACACTTTGTTTTAACAACAGGTTTTAACAGTAAATTTTTCTGCTGCGATCTGGTAGATTTGATTGGGTTAGGCCGCTGCAACATATCAGAGAGGTAATTGGGCCCTGTACCATTTAGAGATTTGTACACCAGCAGCAATGCTTTAAAGTCAATTCTGTAGCTTACTGGAAGCCAGTGAAGGGACCTTAGAATTGGAGTAATGTGCTCTGTTCTTTTTGTTCGTGTGAGAACACTAGCTGCTGCATTTTGAACCAGCTGAAGTCGTTTGAAGAGGGTTTCATGAATGGAATTTATGCTGAATTTGTTTATTACATGGTGAGTGTATAGCAGGGGCGATTTCTCAGAGACAACAAGGGAAGCCGAGCTTCCCCTAAAATTCTCTCCCCAAACTGTGGCGTCTACGACGTTGAATTCTCATTAAAACAATAACTTGCATAACATAATATATGCCCAAGATTGTATTTATGTTCATAACTATCCTGTAACTTATTTGAGTGATGTCTGACGAACTTGCAGTTCGCTACGAGAATCACCTTTGCTGCTAGGCTGTAACCTTTCTTATTTCAATGGGCTCTATGGACTGGCAGCAGTGTTGCCAGATTGGGCGGTTTTAAGTGCATTTTGGCAGGTTTTGAACATATTTTGGGATGGAAAACGTCAGCAGTATCTGGCAACACTGACTGGCAGCCGGGTATCCGTTGCAGTCTACGAGACGGCTCTGAATAGCCAATTTCGGCTAGTTGTTATTGGTTAAAATCAACAAAATCGTCACTTCCAGGGAAGCCGGGCTTCTCTGGGACTAAACGAGACAGTGGGAGGGACAAGAAGCCGGCTGATAAAGGATTATTGGAGGTAGTGTTTGAAAGACATGAGGAGGGCGGTACTTCGGCGAGGAACACGGAAGTATGATCAGTCCCTAGCGGATGTCGAGAAAGTGTAGTCGTGTGCTAAAGTGCTGTCCGAATTTCTTTTCATATAAACGGTTCTTCTCATTGATGTCTCTGTACATTACTCTGTAAATAAATGTAAATATTACTTGTTGTGCTCCGTTAACTTTCATCCATTCTATCAGTTTGATCATTCGTGAATTCACTCATTTATTTCATTTGTAGTTCAATCTGGTTGTAGGCTAGCTTGAGCCTTATTGGGATCTGCAGTGCTAGCTGCTAAGAGAAATTGGTAAAGTCTCTGGAAAGCACAACCAGCTGGTATGACAGGGTCACAGACCATTTTCTGGAAAAGGAGCGGAGGGCAGAATTTGTGTATAAATAGTGTTCATGTTCATGAATCTGAAGTGTGTATATTGTTCAGTAATGTTAAGAGAATGGTGGGCTCTGTGTTATAGGTTATACCTGGGTATAATATTCAAGGTTCTGTGTGTTGCATAGCCTACCTGGTTATGAATTTCCAGACTGTGTTGCAGAAGATGTTCAAGGATGTGTTGCACAGCTGGGTGTTGTGTTAAAGACTCTGTGTTGCATATCAGGGTATGATGTTCAAGGCTCTTCATTGAATAGCCAGTGATTTTTGGATGTTTGATATTTTTGATTAAGGATATGAGGCACTAGCCTGGCAAGCCAGACTATAACATGAAATGTACAAGCAAAAATACTTTCTGCCACTAGGTAGGGTTGTCTAGTTCACTATGCTAATGGGCACACCTTTCTATGCTTTGATATCCGGCCTACAGGTTTTACGATGAATGCGTAAAATGGGCTTCCCCCTGTTTTAAAAACCAGCAGCCACCACTGGTGTATAGGGATTTAATCTCCACTAAAGGGGTGCTGCCTTACATCACTGATGGGTTTAGACATGAGGCATAATTTGCTTTTGTTGAGGTATGTATTCTGTAAATAAACATTAGTATAATCCTCTGTCTATCTCTGGCTATATACAGAGAGCATTACATTAAATTGAGTAATTATTCGCAATAAGACTGTGCTACTGTATTCATCTACAGCCCCAGTCACACTACAACTCGCGATGGGTTTGCAAATAATTGGCGATGAAAAATTGGTAGCATCGATTCGTCACCAATTGTGATGTACGGCGAATGTTCTCTGAGCTTCATGAGTTGTTTTTGGTGTGTCGCCGCCTCGTAAGTGGCCAAAAATTTCAGGAAAAATTTCAATGCATGCACTGAAATTTGGTGGTGATATTTTCATCGGCAAACTAAACAGCGAATACTCGCAGATGGGTTTGGGAAAACTTCCTGAAGCTCGGGGAAGCATCGCCACAAACACCTCATTTTCATCAATAACCTATCGCAAAGCATTGCAAGATGTAGTGTGACTGTAGCCTAAGTGAAACAGAAATGTGGTGTTCTAATGTGGTGTAATCAGCTTCAAAATCCAGAGAAAGTTTTGTTGTAATGTTAATTCTGTTCAGAAAAAAAACAAGAGGAAATAAAAGCTGTAAGTGGCGATCTCTGGAGCCCAAGCTAATTTTGTTGCATAGAAGACTAAAGAGGCTATAGATTAATATACTGTGCAAGTTTTATGATGGTGCCACACTCTGTAAAATGCCTTCTGAATTCTACTTGACTCAATGGCAGACAGGTTTATTAATTAACCTAGATGTCATTAGAAAGCCAGACTAACACAAAGATTCTGTAGTAAAACCCTGGCATATGTGGATGGGAAGGACTTGGTGATGGGCAACTTTTTACAAGGCTTTGTGCTTCGTTTATTTTTTAAGTTTTTTTGTGTGATGGCTTTTCAGCATTTTCTCATGTGTGGGGACACACATATGCACAAACACACAGCCTAGCTCTCTCTGTTCAGTTTACAGCAATCTCCCTAAAAGACAACCAAACAACATACAGTATAAGTAACCTCACCAAGATTCCACAAAGGTGACGCTTTACCTGCAGGTTCAACCCACCTTATATTCGACCACACCCCTGCTGCCATAACAGCATACCAAATTTCAATCACAATCAGACAAGACAGTTCATTTGAATTCCATCTCCAGGGGAGGATGATGCTTCAGTCTTAGCATACATGCTCACAATCTCATCCTGATCATGGATTCCCAGTTTTGTATGCATTCATCTGACCATTCATGAGTTACAGGTGTGTAAGTAAACTGAGCTCTGCCCTACCCATGACAATTTGGATACTATTTATAAATGTCCTCATGTTTTGGATAGTTATTGAAATTCAGACTCTATGGAGTATTATAAGATTCAAAATTTAATAAGTATTATACGGTCAAAAATCACAAAAATATCTTAAAATTAAATACGTACATAGGACTAAATGATATCAAGTGCAATTTTTATGTCTCAAGCCAACAAACCAGGAGAAAGTTGATATAGATACTCCCTATCAGATTGCGTTAATTATAGTCAGATATCAATACTTTTAAGCCAAATCTTTTTGTTTCTCTTTACTTCCATACCATCATCCTTTCCAACTTTTTTTTAAATATGCATTTAGAAACACTTGACTTCTTGACTGTCCTATTCAAGAGGCAGAAACATGCTTGTAAAATGTCAACATTTAAATTTTCTCTCATTCAAAGCCTATGCATGGAAATATCATCTATAGAATTGGCTTTAAATGTCCTGCAGAGTTTACTGATCTCCATCTTGTTATTTAGCTTCAGTTAGAACTTTGTTCCAGTACAGTAGACCCCCGCCTATTCGCGGTTCAGTATTCGAATTCACATATTCGTGGGATTTTATATAGAACATATCTCCTATACATTCGCGGAAATCTCAGCAATTCGCGGTCATTTGCGGCGAACATATCGAACGTTTACACACTGCGAATGTTTACGCACTGCTACATTCTCGGAGCCGAATGCTCACTCGCTATTGGCTGAAGTTTGAATGGCGGGCTGCTGCTCATTGGCTGATACGAATGAGCGCATTGTACAGTACTGTCTCGCGGTTCCCGTAGTTCAGACTTGTTCACGTGTTGTGAGTTCTTGGTATTTTTGAATAATTTTTACGCCCTACAATGGCTCCTAAACGCTCTGCATCTTCTAAGGCTCCTGCCAAGGAACCTAAGCACCAGAAGAAGGTAATGACGCTTCAGGAGAAGGTAGGACTTCTCGATATGCTAAAGGAAGGGAAGAGTTTTGCGGCAGTGGCTCATCACTACGGCATCAACGAGAGTACCATGCGCTACATAAAGAAGAAGAAGCAAGAGATCAGGAAGACGGTGTCTATCAGCTTCCAAAGCAGTGCGAAGGTCGTGTCTACAGTCAGGGATAAGGCCATCGTCAGGATGGAGTCAGCCTTGGCTGTTAGGACTGGGACTGTTTTGGCCTCTAGAGGCCGCTGTTATTTCCTTTTCTGGTCATGTTTGTTTTGGCCTCTAGAGGTCACCACTGTGCTCTGTTTTTGTCTTATTGCCTGTTTCCTGCCCCGCCCTGTCCTTAATTAGTTTGTGTATTTATACCCCTGAGTTCAGTCCTCGTCATGGAGTCTTTGTGCTGTTATGTTTAGCTCCAGTTTCCTCTGTACTGTGTTCCTTGCCTTTGTCTTTTTGGTTTTGCACTTTGCTTTTCTTTTTGGACTTTTTGGACCTAGTATTTACTGTTTTTTGGATCTTCTGAGTGTTGGTATTTTTGCCTTTTCTTTTCTGTTTTTTTGGCTTTTGTTTTGACTTTTGTTTTTTGGATATTTCTTATTTTTCCCTTCATCTTCTGAGCATTTTAGATTATTTCTTGTGGACTGTATATATTGTAAATAAACCTTTTGATACTTTTTCTACTTCCGCCTCACGCCTCTGCATTTGAGTCATCCCCCTGGTGGCCTAGTGGGTATGATGGCACTGGATTATCACACCAGCGAACCAGGTTCGAATCCCAGCAAAACCCTAACAGAAAGACTCCATCATGACCGAGAGGCTGCTTCAACTGTCTACCCGGCCAACCTTCAGGGAATTATGGCAGCTTTGACACACTTCGGAGTGACCATGGACGCTCATGGACGAACGCTCACGAGCCAACATGAGGCCCTTGCTCGCCACGAGATTCTGCTTCAGCAAATTGGGAAAACCCTGACACAGCTGACACCTCTGCCTGCATCTCCTCATCCTGATCTGGCTCCTGCTCCCGCTCCAGTGCCTCCCACCACGCTGTCTCCTTCACCTCGCGAACCCAGCCTTCCTGCACCACAGAGGTATGATGGCAAGCATGGTGAGTGCTGGGAGTTCCTTACCCAGTGCCAACTCACCTTTGAGCTCCAGCCTACCACCTACACTACGGATTGCTGCAAGATTGCCTTTGTGATAACCTTGTTAGCTGGTAAGGCACGAGATTGGGCAACGGCCATCTGGCAAAGACAGGGACCAGAGTGTTCTGACTTCAAGCTATTTACGGAGGAGATGCTTCGGGTCTTCGATCAGGCAGACATCAGTAAAGATGCAGCCAGGAAGCTCATGTCTGTCCGACAGGAGGGAAGCGTTGCAGACTACGCCATCTCGTTCCGGACCCTCGCAGCAGTAAGTGGATGGAACGAGACTGCCCTGGTGTCAGCCTTCCACCATGGTCTGTCTGACCCCATCAAAGACGGTCTGGCTTCTATCGGATGCCCAAGTGACCTCGAAACTCTGATCTCACATTCTACTCGCCTTGACAACAGGATGAGAGAACGCCGCCAAGTCCTGAGCCTCCCCGGCCTCCCTGCCTCTACCTGGAGCCCGTCTACCTCCTCCAGTGACTGTCCAGAGCCCATGCAAGTTGGCCGTACTCGTCTCTCCGTAGCCGAGAGGGAGCGCAGAAGGAGGGACAAGTGCTGCATCTACTGTGGCAAGCCTGGTCACTTCCGAGCAACGTGTCCCGAGCTCTTGGGAAAAGGACCGCCCCGTCCAGCCGAGGGAGGGTTGTGACGGGGCCTACCCTCTCTCCCGGACTCCCTGGCCAAGGAATCTACATCCCGGTCTCCATCTCCTGGGGTGAGTCTGTCCACTCTTGTCAAGCCTTGTTAGACTCAGGGGCGGCTGGAAACTTTATGGATATCCACTTCGCCCAAAGCATCAATGTCCCGACTGCGCCTCTTGAAATCCCACTGTCTGTGTCTGCCCTCGATGGCCAAGCGTTAGGTGATGGAAGAGTCACCCAAGTTACTTCTCCAGTCTTCCTCCAGTCTCAAGGTCACAAGGAAGAAATATCTCTGCACCTGATTCCTTCACCTGAGTTCCCAGTTATTCTAGGTCTTCCTTGGCTTACCCGCCACAACCCTCATATAGACTGGGTCACTAGCCAGGTTGTGGAGTGGGGTCCTGCTTGCTATGCCTCTTGTCTGCTCTCTAGCTCTCCTGTGTCTCCTGCCGAGCCTCCCGATCTCACCGAGTTATCTCAAGTTCCCACAGAGTACTGGGATCTCAAGGAATTTTTCAGTAAAAGCAGGGACGCTGTTCTCCCTCCTCACCGTGCCTACGACTGTGCCATCGACTTGCTCCCTGGGACTACCCCTCCTCATGGCAGACTGTTTTCCCTCTCTCAGCCAGAATGCAAGGCCATGGAGGAGTACATCAAGGAGGCCTTGGCCTCTGGGTTCATTCGACCCTCCACCTCACCCGCTGGTGCCGGCTTCTTCTTTGTCGGCAAGAAGGATGGGGGTCGCCGGCCATGTATTGATTATAGGGGCCTGAACAGGATCACCATGCGCAACCGCTATCCCCTTCCACTGATGTCCACAGCATTCGGGTTTGGCTGTCCACCAAGGACCTTCCGCTGCAGGTGGAGAACTGCAAACTTGCTCCTCGCTACATTGGCCCCTTCAAGGTTGTACGCAAAGTTAACCCTGTCTCCTACCGGCTCCAGTTACCATGTACACTAAGGATTAACCCCACATTCCATGTTTCCCTGTTGCGGCCCGTACTGACGGCCACGTATGCCCCTGCCCCTAGGAACCCCCCGCCCCCCCGCATCTTCCAGGGTCAGACTGTTTTCACCGTGTGCCGCCTGCTGAACTCCCGCCGGGTTCGCGGGGGTCTCCAATATCTTGTGGACTGGGAGGGCTATGGCCCTGAGGAGCGCTGCTGGGTCCCAGCTCAGGACATACTAGACAAAGAACTTTGTCGGGACTTCCATTTGGCCCATCCTGATAGTCCTGGGAACATCAGGAGACGCTCCTGGGGGGGGGGGTCCTGTTAGGACTGGGACTGTTTTGGCCTCTAGAGGCTGCTGTTATTTCCTTTTCTGGTCATGTTTGTTTTGGCCTCTAGAGGTCACCACTGTGTTCTGTGTTTTGTTTTTGTCTTATTGCCTGTTTCCTGCCCCGCCCTGTCCTTAATTAGTTTGTGTATTTATACCCCTGAGTTCAGAACTCTTGTCACGGAGTCTTTGTGCTGTTATATTTAGCTCCAGTTTCCTCTGTACCGTGTTCCTTGCCTTTGTCTTTTTGGTTTTGCACTTTGCTTTTCTTTTTGGACTTTTTGGACCTAGTATTTACTGTTTTTTGGATCTTCTGAGCGTTGGTGTTTTTGCCTTTTCTTTTCTGTTTTTTTGGCTTTTGTTTTGACTTTTGTTCTTTGGATATTTCTTATTTTTCCCTTCATCTTCTGAGCGTTTTAGATTATTTCTTGTGGACTGTATATATTGTAAATAAACCTTTTGATACTTTTTCTACTTCCGCCTCACGCCTCTGCATTTGAGTCATCCCCCTGGTGGCCTAGTGGAGGTTTGCTGGATTATCACACCAGCGAACCAGGTTCGAATCCCAGCAAAACCCTAACATTGGCCCTATGGATCTCCGACTGTCGGAAGAAGAATATCCCCCTAGATAACAATGTTATCCGGGAGAAGGCACGAACCCTCTATAGCCAATATGCCCCCGAAGGTGGAGCCGAAGAAGTGAGCATCGAAGAGGAAGAGACAGAAGAAGAGGCAGGACCATCATCGTCATCATCATCGTCACCATCTAAGGGTTTCCTGGCTAGCAAGGGGTGGTTCTACCGGTTTCAAGAATGGTATGGACTGACAAGTGCCGTCCTTCATGGGGAGAAGGCATCCGCAGACACCGAGGAGGCTGCAAAATACCCTGAGAAGTGGAGGAAGATCATCAGGGATGGAGGCTACCACCCAGAACAGGTTTTCAATATGGATGAAACTGGGCTGTACTGGAAGAAGATGCCCTCCTGGACGTACATCATGAAGGAAGAAGCATGTGCCCCTGGCTTTAAGGTGCAGAAAGACAGGATCACGCTCCTCATGTGTAGCAATGCTGCTGGTCACATGTTGAAGCCTCACCTGATCTACAAGTCAGCAAACCCCCAAGCGTTGAAGAACAAAAATAAAAACGCTCTGTCTGTGTACTGGATGCACAACAAGAAGGCATGGGTGGCGAAAGTGTTGACGTCCAATTGGTTCATGCAGAGTTTCATTCCTCAAGTGAAGGAGTACCTGAACGATCTAGGCTTGGAATTCAAAGTTCTTCTTCTCCTTGATAATGCCGGGGGGCATCCTGCTGACTTGTACAATGATGGTGTCAAGATCGAGTTCCTCCCTCCCAATACAACTTCACTCCTTCAGCCGATGGACCAGGGCGTGATCCGAGCCTTTAAGGCTCTCTACACCCATAACACCCTCCAGCATCTTGTTAGTGAGATGGATGCTAACAGTGACTTCACCCTTAAGGACTACTGGAAGAAGTTCACCATCGACACCTGCCTCACCATCATCAGTCAAGCCCTTAAGGATATGAAGAAACAGACCCTTAACTCCTGCTGGAAGAAGTTGTGGCCAGAGGTTGTCAACGATTATGAGGGCTTCTCTCCTTCTGAAATTCAGCACTTGGCCATTAATAGGGCCGTCATCTTGGCGCAGCACTTGGGAGGAGAAGGCTTCGATGACATCACTGAGGAAGAAGTTGGGACCCTGATCGAGGCCCACGGTGACCCCCTGACAGACCAGGATTTGGAGGAGCTGACCAAGTCAGCCAGTGAAGATGAAGACGGCGACGAAGACGAGCCAGAGGATGAGGGTCTTTCTCTGGACCGCTTGTCGCAGATCCTTCGGCACGTGAGGGAGGTGAAGGACATGTTGATGTCATGGGACCCTTATATGGATCGCTACATCAAGTGTGGCAATACAATTGATTCTGCCATCGAACCATATAAGCAGCTCTTCAATACCCTAAAGAAACACCAACAGCAGCTTCCCATCACCATGTTCTTCAACCCCATAAAGAAAACCCCTGAAAAGCCTCCTGAAGACCCCGAAGAGGAGGAGGAGGCCCCTGAGTAGATGTAACGCCTCTGCTGTGCAGTCATCATCATTCATCATCGTCATCATCATTCATTGTCATCAGACTGCACAGCAATTTTCTTTACTGTTTACGTACACTTTCGTTTAAAGAAAACGTAACCGTAAACTACGGTAACGCCATCTATTGCCCAAACATTGTAGTACATGTAGCTACATTACGGCATACATACGTGTTGTTAGTTCGCATAGTTATTTACTGTACATTTGTTATGATGTTTTCACTTGGATTAATAGAATTTTATTTAAGGTAATGGAAGTTCTATTGCATAATTAGTATCGTATTAGAGTGTGAAATGTTGTAAATACCCGGTACTTGTATTTAAATTCATAGTTAGCCTACGACATGGAGGCAGTTGTTGGTACTATATTAGCCTAAAGTTAAGCCTATGATACGGACTAGGGTGTTGTATACTGTCATACATATTTTCGAAAACTGTCTACAAATTGGTCAGAAGTGTATCTAAAGTGTTTGGGATCATAGGCTAGGGTATAGGGAGTGTTTTAGACATCAAAATAAGCATTTGTGAGTAGTTTTATGGGGGGGGGTTACAAGTATTCGCGATTTTGGCTTATTCGTGGCCGTGTTCGGTCCCTAACCCCCACGAATACTGAGGGCTTACTGTATTACTGAGCATTATGCTGTCAAGTACTCAAACACTGGAAAAGTGGGGGGTTTAAGTAGGAAACACTTTTACAATGTTTGGGTCACTCAAAGTTGATAACTGTGGGAGACTATTGATAAAATTGTTTGCAGTAGTTGACATGAATGTATGTTTGACGTAGTATCATGGCAAGGTGCATATAGTATTGCTCAGGCACATTTTGAATAAGATGAGATAATGATTTGAGGTAGCTTCAGTCTGTGAAAGTGTGACGATGTTTTCTATATTTAACCCGAATGTTAGTATTTGATCAAGAGTGTAACCACCATTATGAGTAGGTCCTATGATGTTCTGAGGGTTGTCCGAGTTATCAAAGTGAATAGTAAACCAACTAAGGCTTTGTCAAAGGAAACAACCAGATTCAAGATGAAATCTGCAAATTCAGAAAGAAATTCAGAATATGGTCCCAGGGGGTCTGTAAATAATGCACTGCAACCCCGCTATAAAGAAAAAGTTTTTACTGCAAACTTTTGCATATAATGAACGAAGTTCATGTCCCCCACCTTTAGTGACAATGAATAAAAAAACATCACTAAGCCATGTGCTCCTCTTCTCCCCAGAGACAAACAATAAGTCATCAAGTCTGCAGTCAAGTTAACGTCAGTGCCATAAAACAAAGGTTTAAAGGGATCCTCCAGCGGATTTACTCTCAAACTTATTTTAAGTAAAAGCAGTCACAGATTTCAAAAATCGAAGTTTCAGAGACCAAATAGTGTTTGAGAAAAATGAATTTTCTTTAAAATGTCAGATGCGCTTCCTGCGGTGGTGACATATGCAATGACGTCAGGTAGCAGTCACTTGGAGCAACTCAGCTCTTTATATTGTCTGTTTCCATCGTAGTTTTGCTAGTTTTACAAGTATTTTACTGAATTAATCAGTTTTTAAATAAGAATGCCTCACTGTGTAGCATATAAATGCCACAAAGATGCAAAAACGAAAACACAAGCTGGAACTAGACTGCATTTCTACAGAGAAAATGCAAAGTGTGCTGGATCAGCTGGAACAGAGTGTCACTGGCAGAAACTGGATCAGACATGAGACCTTGTGCTGCAAAATCTTTTTTTTTACATGATCTACAGATAGTGAGTGAGTGAGTGAGTGAGAGAGAGAGAGAGAGAGAGAGAGTGTGGGGCAAAGTGCGTATTGTGTATGGCTGTGCACTCTAAAATCTCGGTTTAAAATGGCTCAACTCGTAGTGCGACATGACACTTCATGGTCTCAAATCTTTTTTTACATGATCTATAGCTGGTGCTGAGTAGATTAACAGAGAGAGTGGCATGATTTAAAACAGATTTTAGAGCGTGACGCGCACAGCATGACATGACACTAAGTTTTTCCTCCTGAAACTCCATTCATTTGAATTGGGGGGGGGGGGGGGGGAGAAATGGATGGAAGTGAATGGGGGGATGAGCAAAAAGAAAGGAAAAGGTGAGTGCGGGTCAGAACTGATTGCATGTATGTGTCAGGGGAATTGGCCTGAGGTATTATATGAAGTTTGGTGGGTCTCCGATGAAGCGTGTCTGAGCAGGACAATTTGATTCATGAGCCCCATTCATTCTCTATAGGAAATAAACTACAGAAAAATGACAAGAACGAGGGAACAAGTACACTACATCGGTTCAGGCCAGACGTGTCAGAGTTGGAATGGGGTGTCTCTTTTTTTAAGATGAAGACTCTTCATTTTCCAGGTCTCTGTGCTATGCAGCTTACAGACAGTTCACTTGGTGACTCGTGGCTGCTTCAGGGAAACAGTAAGGAGAGTTGTTCATGCACTTGCTCAGCACAAAACAGTGTGAAGCACACTACTGTTCTTTAATTTACTTTACTATTATTATTTTTATTATTATTTCACCTGTTTTTTGGCACCATTACTCCTCCTACACTTAGCAAAGCTGGAGTGACCTCTCCAGGTGCAGGCCTAGGCTCGTTTGGCGTAGAGCCGGGCGCCAGGGGTTGCTCCCGTTGGTGGGAGGAATTCTCGGATTCCATTGGATAATCACTGCCCACCTCAATCTGGGCAGTCCCCGGACAATAAGGTACTACCCCACCACAACCTGTTTGCTCCATAGGGTGCTTGGAGCTTAGAGATATCGACAGGCAGGTCGTAAATTCCAGCACCAGGCAAATGTAAAATCCAAAGGAAGATGCCAGCTCTTCAGACTGCAAGCTGAAATGTGAGGACAATGCATCCAGGCTACAACAGTGACCACAGTCATTGGATGACCTACGAAAGACTGCCGTAATTGACAGAGAATTAGCCCGTCTCAACATCAACGTCGCTGCTCTGCAGGAGACAAGGTTGCCAGATGATGGATCCTTGCACAAACAGAACTAAACGTTCTTCTGGCAGGGAAAGAGCTCAGAGGAGGCACGCATACATGGCGCAGGCTCCGCCGTGAGGAACTCTTTGCTGTCAACCATCGAACCACCTACTAGAGGTTCTGAGAGGCTCCTGACCATGATGATGATGACAAGGAGAGGTTTAGCCAACTTTGTTTGAGCTTATGCTCCAACACTAAGCTCCTCTACAGATGAAAAGGACCAGTTCTACGATGCCCTGGACTCGATCGACAGAAGTGTGCCCAACAAAGAAGGGCTCTACATCTTGGGAGACTTCAATGCAAGGGTCAGTGTTGACTTTGAATCCTGGACTTCTACTATTAGCCATTATGGAGTCTGCAAAATGAACGAGAATGGTTAGAGACTTCTGGAGCTGTGCTCCTTCCACAAGCTGGCAGTGACAAACACCTTCTTTCAAAACAAGGCTAGGCACAAAGTCTCATGGCATCATCCCAGATCCAACCACTGGCACCAGCTGGATCTAATCCTGACCAGGAAGCAAGATCTCAATGGTGTGCTCAACAGTAGAAGCTTCCACAGCACAGACTGCGACACTGACCACATCCTGATCTGTTCCAAGATGTGTCTCATCCCGCGTAAAACACATCATTCCAGATCCAAAGGCTGTCCGCTCATTAACAGTTGTTGATCATCAGATCCGGCCAAAATCCAGGAGTTCTTGGAAATTCTCAAAGCATCACTGGAAAATGGCCATACAGAAGCAACGACTGTTGACTCCAAATGGAAACACATGCATGCTGCTGTCTACCAGTCAGGGCTGGAGGTGTTCAGGAGGAAGGAGCAGAGAAACGAGGACTGGTTCGAGGCTAGCTGGCAGGAAATGGAACCAGCAGTGGAGGCCAAGTGCAAGGCACACCTAGCGCACAAACAACCCTTGCCAAACCACATGAGATGCACTGAGGACTGCGTGCAGCAAGTGCCAGCAGATGGCTCGTCGCTGTGCCAACGACTACTGGCTGAAACTCAGTCAGAGCATACAGTCTGCAGCTGACTCTGGAAACACGGGCAGCATGTTTGTAGGCATCAAGAAAGCAACTGGTCCAATTGCCATCAAGAGCGTCCCCCTGAAGTCCAAGACAAGAGGGAATAATATATAATAATGTTTTAGGAGCATTATCTAAGCTCAATGCTCTTACAAGTTCATAAAATTTAAGAAGTAGTAGAAACCTTTATTTGTCACATGCACACTTCAAGCACAGTGAAATTCATCCTCTGCATTTAACCCATCTGAAGCAGTGAGAACACGCGTACGCGCTCACACACTCAGAGCAGTGGGCAGCCACACCAGTTCGCCCGGGGAGCAGTCAGGGGTCAGGTACCTTGCTCAAGAGCACCTCAGCCCAAGGCCGCCCCACGTCAACCTAACTGCATGTCTTTGGATTGTGGGGAAACCGGAGCACCCGGAGGAAACCCACGCAGACACGGGGAGAACATGCAAACTCCACACAGAAAGGCCCTCGCCAGCCACTGGGTTTGAACCCAGAACCTTCTTGCTGTGAGGCGACTGTGCTAACCACTACACCACCGTGCCGCCCACAGTGCAAGAACTGATTAAAATAATAAGTCTTCAGTTTAGATTTAAACACGTTAATATTCTCAGCATTTCTGACATGGAAAGGCAGAGAGTTCCACAGTTTTGGAGCACAGATGGAAAAAGCTCTGTTATAGCTTACAGTGTTTACTTTAGGTATAGCTAATAGGTTCTGGTTAGAGGATCTATTAGATTAGAGAACATCACTGACCAATGGAAGCAGATGAAGAGATGGGTAGAGCATTACCTAGAGCTGTACTCCATGCAGAACGTCATGTCCGAAGCAGCGCTGAATGCTATTCGCAACCTGCCTGTCATAGAAAAGCTAGACGCAGACCCAACTGAAGAAGAACTAGGTAAGGCCATAGATTGTCTGTCAGCTGGGAAAGCCCCAGGAGTGGATGGGATACCTCCAGGGGTGATCAAGCATGGGAAAGCTGCACTGTTCCAGGATCTGCATGAACTACTCTGCATGTGCTGGAGGGAGGGCTCCATACTGCAGGACATGCGCGATGCCAAAATCGTGACTCTGTACAAGAACAAGGGCGACTGCAGTGACTGCAACAGCTACCGGGGCATCTCCCTACTCAGCATCATGGGCAAAGTGTTCACTAGAGTCATCCTATCCCGATTACAAGTCCTAGCAGCACGTGTATACCCAGAGTTGCAGTGCGGGTTCCGACCAGGCAGATCAACCATCGACATGATTTTCTCTGTCAGACAGCTGCAGGAAAAATGCAGAGAGCAAAAGCAGCCCCTCTTCCTTGCCTTCATTGACTTGATGAAGGCCTTCGACCTTGTTAGCAGGAATGGACTGTTCCAACTTCTGAAGAAGATAGGCTGCCCCCTGAAGCTGCTGGTCATCATCAAATCTTTCCACAAGGACATGCACAGCATGCTATAATGGAGCAATGTCAAAACTGTTCCCGATCTGCAGCGGAGTCGAGCAGAGCTGCGTCCTTGCCCTGACACTTTTTGGCATATTTTTCTCTATGCTTCTATCCTACGCCTTCGACAACAATAAAGACAGAGTATACCTGCACACATGATCCGACAGAAAGCTATTCAACTTAGCCAGACTCAGCGCCAAGACCAAGGTCAGGCGTGTCACCATCAGAGAGGCCTTCTTCGCTGATTAGATTAGATTCACTTTATTCATCCCACATCGGGGAAATTCACGTGTTACAGTAGCAAGAAAATGTCATACAGATAACAACTAAAACTGAAATAAAAAATTAGACAAACAAAAGATTAAATACAGAGGGCTATTTGCATTATCTACTGTGAAAAAGTATAGAAATATTGCCTTATTGAGAGGCTCGGAAAAATTGCACATTACAGGTAGACTCTGTGTGTGTGTGTGTGTGTGTATATATATATATATATATATATATATAGTTTATATAGTTTAAGGCCTATATTATTGCACATAATAATTGCATCGATGAGAGATGGCAGAGGTAGTAGTGGTGAAGTTGTGCAAATATAATGACAAACAGGTTATTGGTGCTACATTACAAGTTGTGGGTGTTATACAGTCTGACAGCAGCAGGTATGAATGACCTGCGGTATCTCTCCTTCTTACACCGTGGGTGTAGCAGTCTACTACTAAAAGAGCTGCTTAAAGCCCCCACAGCCTCATGTAGGGGGTGAGAGGGGTTATCCATGATTGATGTCAGCTTGGCTAACATCCTCCTCTCACCCACCTTCTCAATGGAGTCCAGAGGACAGTCCAAGACTGAGCCATCCCTTCTGACCAGTTTATTAAGTTTCTTCCTGTCCCTCTCTGAACTTCCACAGCCCCAGCAGACCATAGCGTAGAAAATCGCTGATGCCACCACAGAGTCATAAAAAGTCCTAAGCAGTGTCCTGCACACACAAAAAGACCTCAGTCTTCTCAACAGGTGGAGACGACTTTGGCCCTTCTTGTACAGGACATCTGTGTTGTTAGTCCAGTTCAGTTTGTTGTTAAGGTGAACACCCAGGTATTTGTACTCCTCCATGATCTCAATGTCCAAACCCTGGATGTTCACTGGTGCAATGTGAGGAGCCGTCCTTCTGAAATCGATCACCGCCTCCTTTGTCTTGCTGGCATTGATGCGCAGGTGGTTCAGTTCGCAGCAGGCGACAAAGTTGGTGATGACCTCTCTGTACTCCGGATTGTCCCCCTCTGACACATGTCCAATGATGGCTGTATCATCTGAGAACTTCTGGAGGTGGCAGCTGTCCGTGTTGTAGCTGAAGTCAGATGTGTAAAGTGTAAAGAGGAAAGGAGAGAGCACTGTACCCTGTGGAGCCCCTGTGCTGCAGACTACCATATCAGACACACAGTCACGGAGCCTCACATACTGCAGTCTGTTAATAAGGTAGTCGATGATCCATGCAGCCAGGTGGCAATCGACACCAGCTCCCTCCAGCTTCCCCCTAAGCAGTGATGGCTGGATTCTGTTGAAAGTACTGGAGAAGTCAAAGAACATGACTCTCACAGTGCTCCCAGTGCCCTCCAGGTGTAAAAGTGACCGGTGTAGCAGGTAAATGACAGCATCATCCACACCAATGCCCGGTCAATATGCGAACTGCAGGGGGTCCATCTCGCTGTTCACCAGGTGTTGGAGGTGGGAGAGAACAATCCTCTCCATGATCTTCATCGGGTGAGATGTTAAAGCTACTGGCCTAAAGTGGTTGAGCTCCCTGGGGTGTGCAGTCTTGGGAACTGGAACCACACATGATGTTTTCCACAGAAGTGGAACTCTCTCCAGACTGAGGCTCAGGTTGAAAATGTATAGAAGTATCCCACAGAGCTGATCTGCACAGTCCTTAAGCAGTCTGGAGTTGATACCATCAGAGCCAGCAGCTTTCCTTGTCTTGATCCTCCTCAGCTCCTTCAACACCTGATCAGCTCTTATGGAGAGGCGAGGGGTGTAGCTGAGGTGTGACTCCTGTAGAGTGAGGTCGGGGGTGGAGTGTGTGGATTGGTCTGGCAGGGAGCGGAGGGGGGTGATGTGGTGTGAGGAGGGAGCTGTTGGTGTCAGAGGTATTATGAGGGGAGGGGGGTTGGAGTGATAGACAGGTCAGGACTATGGTGAGTGGGGGAGGGTGGGGTGGCACAGTCAAATCTGTTGAAAAAGAGATTCAACTCATTTGCCCAGTCCTGGCCCCCAGATACAGGGCTCCTCCCACTGTCCTTTGTGTGGCCAGAGATGGTTTTCAGGCCTCTCCATACCTCTCCAGTGTTGCTCCCCTTGAGGCACTCCTCCAGCTTCCTCCTGTAGCTGTCCTTGCCTCTCCTTATCCCCCTCTTCAGCTCCCTCTGCACTCTCCTCATCTCCTCCTTGTTGCCAGATTTAAAAACCCTCTTCTTCTCGTTTAATAGGGCTTTTAGTTCAGAGGTCACCCAGGGTTTATTGTTGGGAAAACACCATACCTTCCTGACTGGCACAGTGTTTTCAACACAGAAATTAATGTAATCCGTGATGCAGGTTGTCAGGCTATCAATGTCATCCCCATGAGGTTCACACAACACATCCCAGTCCGTGGTGTCAAAGCAGTCCCTCAGTGCCATACTGGTCTCCTCAGACCAGCTCCTTACATACCTCTTGGTGGGTGGTTGTTTATTCACCATAGGTATGTAGGGGACAAGTGAACCAGATTGTGGTCAGAATGGCCCAGCGGGGGCAGGGGTGATTAACTATATGCGTCCTTGGTGCTCACATACATTAAATCCAAAGTTCTATTGTCTCTGGTGTGGCATTTCACATACTGAGTGAAGGTTGGGAGAGTGGAGGACAGGGAAGCATGATTGAAGTCACTGGAGATTAGTAGCAGGGACTGGGGGTGCGATGTCTGAAGCTTTGACACTGTAGTGTGTAAGAGCTCACAAGCTGCAGCAGCATCGGCTGCCGGGGGGATATACACAGTTATCACCATAACGTGCAAGAATTCCCTCGGGAGGTAATATGGCCGAATGCTAACCGCTAGCAGTTCAATGTTTTTACTGCAGTACTGCTCCTTTATCCTGATGTGCCCCAGGTTACACCATCTGTCATTCACAAACATCACTATACCCCCTCCTTTCCTCTTACCACTCTCCTTGGCTTTCCTGTCTGCTCTCATGAGTTGAAATCAGTTCAGAGTGACATGTCAGTCCAGTGAGAGTTCATTCAGCCAAGTCTCTTACCCCTTTTCCACCAAATCAGTTCCAGGGCTGGTTCGGGGCCAGTGCTGGTGCTGGTTCACAACTCGTTCAACTTGCGAGCCAGCTGAGAACCAGTTTGCTTTTCCATAGCTCGCGGTGCTAAGCGGAGCCACGTCATTACGTCGCTGTATACGTCATTACGTCGCTGTATACGTCAGTTACGACGCTACATTTACATAAACCTTGGCGCAAATATCAAAGCAAAAACAACACGGAAGAAGCAGCACCGGCAACAACAACAATAATAATAATGGATGACTTCGCATTTGTACAGCTGCTGCTTCTCGTCGCTTAAAAATGGCGATTTTTCGCGGTCTTGTTATTGTTGTTGGTCTTAACAACTCCGCCCCCTGCTGACATAAGCGGTTCTTTCCTCTGGCCCAGCAGAGAGTTGGTGCTAGCCTGGAACCGTTTTTTCTGGCCCCAGAGCCAGTTCTTTGTCAGTGGAAACAGAAAACCCGGTTCCAAACTAAGCACTGGCCCCGAACCAGGCTTGGAACTGCTTTGGTGGAAAAGGGGCATCTATGAAGCACATAAGGCTACACTCCTGGTACTCCCTCTGCAGCCTGGTTAGCGCCGTTAGCTCATCCATCTTATTAGGGAGAGATCTTACGTTTCCCATGATGACAGACGATATGCATGGTTTATACCATCTTTTCTTCTCCCGGCACTTCATTTCAGCTCTGCATTCCCTTCTCCTTCTCCTTAATTCCGCGGGGATCACCGGTCTTTCCACGGGGAGTACCTTGGTGTTGCACAGTGCTAACAGCTGCTCCCGAGTGTAAACAATGGAGCCGTGGCTGAAAGGGTCCGCTGATACCAATTTAAGTAGCCCCAGAAAGAAAAAGAGAAAAATACAAATGCACAGTCTCACGAGTAGTACATCCCTAGGTGCACACTTCCGACTGAGACTAGTGCAGAAAGAAACACGAAAAAAGTACAAAAACATACCAAAACACAAACACGCTCGGAGCTACTGCAACTAGCTGCCACTCTTGCGGCGTCATCTTACTATTAGATCGCCATCATCGCCGCTGATGATGCTGCACTGGCAACACACACTGAGGAAGCCCTTCAGAGACCGACAGACTGCCTCACGCACGCGTGCAACGAGTTTGGCCTCACCATCAGCCTCAAGAAGACGGAAGTGATGGGACAAGGCATGACTCCCCTCCTAACATTCACATAGGGGACTACGAGCTCAACTCCATCGACCGCTTCCAGTACCTGGGGTCCACAATAACCTTAAACCTCTCCCTTGAGCCAGAGATCAACACAAGAATCGCAAAGGCCATGGGGATCCTTTCCAAGCTTCACAAGAGGGTGTGGTCAAATAAGAACCTGACAGAGAACACCAAGATGCAGGTGTACAGAGCTTGCATTCTCAACACCCTACTCTACTCCAGTGAAACATAGACCACATACTCTGCCCAGGAGAAGAGACTTAACTCTTTTCACCTCCACTGCCTAAGACGCATTCTTGGAATCCAGTGGCAGGACAGGATCCAAAACACCGAAGTGTTGGAGTCTGCAGGCTCGCCGACTGTCTTCGCTCTTCTAAGCCAACGTTGCCTCCGCTGGCTTGGCCATGTTTACTGCATGGACAAGGGCCATATCCCCAAAGACCTGCTGTACGGCGAACTATCAGAGGGTTTTAGGTCTCAGGGCCATCCCCGGCTACGTTTCAAAGACGTCTGCAAACGGGACCTGAAAAGCCCAGGAACTGATGTCCAGTCCTGGGAAAGCCTGGCTGAATTGTGTGGACCTTGGAAGTCTGCCATCCAGAGCGGGGTGAAGCAAGCAGAGAGAAGCCGCATCAGTTTGCTGAGGAGGAAAAGAGCCACTCGCAAGTCAAGTCCCACAGAGCAATCAGCCACAACCTAGATCTGTCCATCATGTAGGAGAGACTGCCACTCCCACATTGGTCTACATAGCCACAGCAGGAAATGCAATTCATGGCAGTGACTATACTCTGGTGCAGCCATCGTCTCTTGAGATGGAAAGAGGCCGATGACGACTCCTACAGCTTTTGACATATCAACACTGTTCCAACTCTGACACGTCCGGACTGAACCATGTCACACACTATCTGTTAATCTACCCAACACCATGTAAAAAAAAAGATTTTAGAGTGCAGTGTCATGTCACACTGTGAGTTGAGCCATTTTAAACCGAGATTTTAGAGCACGCAGCCAAGCACATACACAATCTGTAGATCATGTAAAAAAACGATTTTGCAGCACAAGGTCTCATGTATGATCCAGTTTCTGTCAGTGACCCTCTGTTCCAGCTGATCCAGCACACTTTGCATTTTCTCTGTGGAAGTGCAGTCTAGTTCCAGCTTGTGCTGTCTTTTTAGCATCATTGTGGCATTTACTCACTACACAATGAGGCAAACTTATTTAAAAACTGAAATTCAATCAAATACTTGTAAAACTAGCAAAACTACAATGCAAACAGAGAATATAAACAGCTGAGTTGCTCCAAGTGACTGCTACCTGTCGTCATTGCATACGTCACCACCGCAGGAAGTGCATCTCACATTTTAAAGAAAATTCATTTTCCTCAAACACTATTTGGTCTCCAAAAATGAAAGTTTGATTTTTGAAATCTGCGACTATTTTTACTTAAAATAAGTTTGAGAAAAAAATCTGCTGGAGGACCCTTTTAACAAGCCTCGCTTAGGTGTTGATCACTAACAATTATCAAGAACAGCAATTACTGACTTCAAAAAATTCCCTTAAAAGTGTTTTATTTCATGAGCTAAAAGCAGTTTTACTTGAATCTTTTCTCTGTAAGCATTGTTGTCATAGTGCATTACCATGCGCCTGTTCCGGATTAGACCGGAATCACAGCATGTGCTTATAAAAACTCCCTAAACATACAGATTTTGTGAAGTATACGCACTGTACTGAGTGTCTCACATTACCAAGCCTTTGTGTATTACTTTACTGGTTTTGACTCGCTTTTGTGATTACCTCTGATATGCTGTTTTTGCCTTGCTCGACCATTGCCCGTTCTATGACCCTGCCTTTGTCTTACATTTTTTAACTGTTTGCCTGCTCGTTTTTAAATAAACATTCTATGTGCAATTACATCCGTCTCCATGGCATGACGCTCGTAAACACAAGACACTTTCTATCAAAGACTGAGTATGACTGAGGAATTTATTAATACCATGCACAGTATGAGTCTTCACCCAAAAATTACCAGACTCACCAGAATTACTGACCATAGTGCTACCTTAATAGATAATAACATAAGTGGAATATTAATCAATGATATCAGTGATCATCTACCAGTTTTTACAATTTATGACTGTAATTTTAAGAGAAATGTGACAGACCATAAACTTAAGTATAGAAGAATTAGGACTAAGGAAGCCATGTTTGCATTAAATAATGATTTATTACTGCAAGACTGGGAATCAGTTTATATAGAGAATAGCATTGATAGAGCATATGATAACTTTAAGTATATTCAAATTATTATATGATAAAAAATTGCCCACTGAAGCATTATAGTACAAAACAAAACTATAAATGACCAACTTTGGATTACAAAATGCCTGTAAGAAGAAAAATACTCTATATAGAGAATTTATTAAAGGTCCCATGGCATGAAATTTTCACTTTCTGAGGTTTTTTAACGTTAAAATGAGTTCCTCTGACCTTCTTAAGTCACCCCAGTGGCTAGAAATTTCATAATGTGTAAACCAAACTATACCCAACATTTGAGAATGGCTCGTCAAAATGGCGCGTTGATAAACTCTTCCCTTGCCTACGTCAGCAAGGGAGATGATCCCCATGCCCCCCCTCTGGATTCCCACCCACTGTATGGATTGCCCGCCCAACTCAAAAGTTGCTGTTTGTCCTACCAAGCCTACTGCGCATGCGCAGAACACATGACTACATTTTGCGCTGTACATGGATGTGACAACACAGAAAGGAGTCTGTTTTTACTGCCGACGGGAGAGCCCCTGAAAACGCAGTGGCTTAATTTTATTTACTTCAATAATATGCCGTCGAGTCTACCTAAGACGGTGTATGTTTGTCAGAAGCATTTTCCTGATGAATGTTTCCACAACTTGGGACAGTAGGGCAGGTTTTGCACATCAACTGTCACTGAAGCCTGGGTCTGTGCCAAGCATCCCTGCCGCATCAGCAACAAACACTGAACAAGTAAGTGTATAACTGGTCATTTTGCCATGTTTTAAAATCGGTGTGTTAGCCTAGCAATGGCTACATTAGCTGTGCAGCTAACCGCTTCCTGCAGTTAGCCAGGTACATGGGCTCGAGTTGTATCATTTTTTTAGACAGGGCGGACGGACCAGGGCATTCGCCCGCCTGGCCGTGCCCGACAAGGAGCGCTCTCGGCCGGCTTGGGAAGCAGACGGCAGCCCCTCCTGGAAGTGCAGTTTTACCATGTGGAAAAAAATGACAAAGTCCCACTGCTCAGTTTTACCATGGGCCTCAGGCGGGAAAAAATGACAAAGTCCCAGTTTTACCATGGGCTCGAGTTGTACCATTTTTTTAGACAGGGCGGACGGACCAGGGCATTCGCCCGCCTGGCCGTGCCCGACGAGGAGCGCTCTCGGCCGGCTAGGGAGGCAGACGGCAGCCCCTCCCCCTCCCCCCATGGCACGCCTCCACCGTCTACCCTTCCCCGCCTCCTGCTTCTCATTAGCAAAATGACGCACTGGGAAAAGCGCTGAAATGGGGCTTTCTCCCAGGAGGTTATATCTACTTACCGAGGGTTCATTTCAAGAAAGGCTGCGAATATAACATCCGGAAGCCTCCACGAGCCCGTTTAAAGCATCAACAAACCACCATGCCATGGGCCCTTTAAATTAAGAACCGAAGAGGCACAAAATAAATATAAAAAATATAAAAAGTTAACGAGCATCATAAGGAGATGTAGGAAGGATTATTATGGTAAATTAATATATAATAGCAAAAATAATATTAAAGGAATATGGAATATATTAAATAGTATTATTAAAGATGGCTCTGGACAAATACATTACCCTAAATACTTTAATGACAAAGGTATCAAAAATTATAACATGGATGTAGTTGCTAATAGTTTTAATAATTTTTTTGTTAATGTTGGACCAAGATTAGCTCAAAACATCTCTGATCCGGTAACAAATGATGATTGTATTGATAATATTATAAAGAGGAATTCTTGTTCTATGTTTCTTACACCAGTAGATGAGAGGGAAATTATTGATATAGTTAATAAATGTAGTAATAAAATGTCCACAGATTGGAATGATATTGATATGAAACTAGTGAAAACTATTATTGGGGGGATTTCTAAACCATTAACATACATCTGTAACTTGTCATTTCAAACCGGTACATTTCCAAGCAATATGAAAATAGCAAAAGTAATTCCATTGTATAAATCTGGGGGCAAACACAACTTCACAAATTACAGACCTGTTTCTTGACTTCCTCAATTCTCCAAAATTCTTGAAAAACTATTCAATAACAGATTAGATAAATTCATTGAAAAATACAAACTACTCAGTGATAGTCAATATGGATTTAGAGCAAATAGATCAACAGAGATGGCACTAATGGAATCAACTGAAGAAATCAATAACTTTATAGATGATAAAAAAAAATATGTCGCTGGGATATTTATTGATCTTCAAAAAGCTTTTGATACAATTAATCATGATATATGGGATAAGGGGAGTTGTATTAAATTGGATAAGAAGTTATTTGAGCAACAGGACACAATTTGTGAAGTTGGGTGACTCTGTGTCAACTCGTTTGAATATTGATTGTGGTGTCCCCCAGGGGTCAGTATTGGGTCCTAAACTGTTCATTCTTTATATAAATATGTGCAATGTATCAAAGATATTTAAGATGGTATTATTTGCAGATGACACGAATATGTTTTGTTCTGGAACAAATTTACATGAGTTAGAAAACAATCTCTTCAGAATTGTGCAGGTTAAAAAGTTGGTTTGATCGAAATAAATTATAATTAAATCTGTCTAAAACAAAAATCATGTTATTTAATAATTATAAAATAAATAAGGCAATAAATGTACAGGTAGATAGTGTTGACATTGAAAAAGTTTCTAATAATAAATTTCTTGGGGTAATAATAGATGATAGAATTTCTTGGAAATCACATAAAATACATACTAATTAAACTATCAAGAAACATATCTGTGTTGAGTATAGCTAAGCATGTCCTGGACTATAATTCACTCCGCATTCTTTACTGTTCCCTGGTTTTACCGTACTTAAATTACTGCTCAGTGGTGTGGGGAAATACAGTTAGGTCCATATATATTTGGACACTGACACAATTTTTTTTTTTTTACCTGTTTACTGAAACATATTCAAGTTATAGTTATATAATGGACATGGACATAAAGTCCATACTTTCAGCTTTCATTTGAGGGTATCCAAATTAAAATTGGATGAAGGGTTTAGGAGTTTCAGCTCCTTAACATGTGCCACCCTGTTTTTAAAGGGACCAAAAGTAATTGGACAATTGACTCAAAGGCTATTTCATGGGCAGGTGTGGGCAATTCCTTCGTTATGTCATTCTCAATTAAGCAGATAAAAGGTCTGGAGTTGATTTGAGGTGTGGTGCTTGCATTTGGAAGATTTTGCTGTGAAGAAAACATGCGGTCAAAGGAGCTCTCCATGCAGGTGAAACAAGCCATCCTTAAGCTGCGAAAACAGAAAAAACCCATCCAAGAAATTGCTACAATATTAGGAGTGGCAAAATCTACAGTTTGGTACATCCTGAGAAAGAAAGAAAGCACTGGTGAACTCATCAATGCAAAAAGACCTGGACGCCCACAGAAGACAACAGTGGTGGATGATCGCAGAATAATTTCCATGGTGAAGAGAAACCCCTTCACAACAGCCAACCAACTGAACAACACTCTCCAGGAGGTAGGCGTATCAATATCCAAATCTACCATAAAGAGAAGACTGTATGAAAGTAAATAGAGAGGATTCACTGCATGGTGCAAGCCACTCATAAGCCTCAAGAATAAAAAGGCTAGATTGGACTTTGCTAAAAAAAAACTCTAAAAAAGCCAGCACAGTTCTGGAAGAACATTCTTTGGACAGATGAAACCAAGATCAACCTCTACCAGAATGATGGAAAGAAAAAAGTATGGCGAAGGCGTGGTACAGCTCATGATCCAAAGCATACCACATCATCTGTAAAACACGGCGGAGGCAGTGTGATGGCTTGGGCATGCATGGCTGCCAGTGGCACTGGGTCACTAGTGTTTACTGATGATGTGACACAGGACAGAAGCAGCTGGATGAATTCTGAGGTATTCAGAGACATACTGTGTGCTCAAATCCAGCCAAATGCAGCCAAACTGATTGGTCGGCGTTTCATAATACAGATGGACAATGACCCAAAACATAAAGCCAAAGCAACCCAGGAGTTTATTAAAGCAAAGAAGTGGAATATTCTTGAATGGCCAAGTCAGTCACCTGATCTCAACCCAATTGAGCAGCATTTCACTTGTTAAAGACTAAACTTCAGACAGAAAGGCCCACAAACAAACAGCAACTGAAAACCGCTGCAGTAAAGGCCTGGCAGAGCATTAAAAAGGAGGAAACCTATACTTGGTGTCTGGTGATGTCCATGAGTTCAAGACTTCAGGCAGTCATTGCCAACAAAGGGTTTTCAACCAAGTATTAGAAATGAACATTTTATTCACAATTATTTAATTTGTCTAATTACTTTTGAGCCCCTGAAATGAAGGGATTGTGTTTAGAAAATGCTTTAGTTCCTCACATTTTTATGCAATCATTTTGTTCAACCCACTGAATTAAAGCTGAAAGTCTGAACTTCAACTGCATCTGAATTGTTTTGTTCAAAATTCATTGTGGTAATGTACAGAACCAAAATTAGAAAAATGTTGTCTCTGTCCAAATATTTATGGACCTAACTGTATGTATAAATGTTCACTTCATGCAATAACTATACTTCAAAAAAGAGCTATAAGAATATTTCATAGTGCTGGTTACCGAGATCATACTAATTCACTATTCTTAAATTCAAAATGTTTAAAATTCAGGGATATTATAGAATATAAAACTGCCTTAATAATGTACAAAGTAAGGAATTATAAAGTACCAAGGAATATCCAAATAATGTTCTCGGATAGAGAGGGGGGCTATAATTTTAGGGGGAAATTGAAATTTAAAATTCGCAGTGCTAGGACAACGTTAAAAATGTTCAGTATCTCTGTTTGTGGAGTAAAGCTATGGAACAGTTTGAATGTGGAGCTCATGAAATGTATAACTATAAACCACTTCAAAAAAAGGTATAAGGAACAGATTTTTATGAAGTATAGGGAGGAGGAATTACAATAACATTCTATTGATAAGTGTACAACCCTGATTCCAAAAAAGTTGGGACAAAGTACAAATTGTAAATAAAAACGGAATGCAATAATTTACAAATCTCAAAACTGATATTGTATTCACAATAGAACATAGACAACATATCAAATGTCGAAAGTGAAATATTTTGAAATTTCATGCCAAATATTGGCTCATTTGAAATTTCATGACAACAACACATCTCAAAAATAGTTGGGACAGGGGCAATAAGAGGCTGGAAAAGTTAAAGGTACAAAAAGGAACAGCTGGAGGACCAAACTGCAACTCATTAGGTCAATTGGCAATAGGTCATTAACATGACTGGGTATAAAAAGAGCATCTTGGAGTGGCAGCGGCTCTCAGAAGTAAAGATGGGAAGAGAATCACCAATCCCCCTAATTCTGCGCTGACAAATAGTGGAGCAATATTAGAAAGGAGTTCGACAGTGTAAAATTGCAAAGAGTTTGAACATATCATCATCTACAGTGCATAATATCATCAAAAGATTCAGAGAATCTGGAAGAATCTCTGTGCGTAAGGGTCAAAGCCGGAAAACCATACTGGGTGCCCGTGATCTTCGGGCCCTTAAGGCCAATTTATGCTGACAACCCAGTCCTCGCAGACGGTGTCGCAGATAGTGTCTGCGTAGCCCCCCCCACCTTCGCAGACGCTCTGCGCGCACCTCCCAAAAATTGTGACCACCGCAGAAGCCTCGCAGACAGCGTTGCAGACAAGAGGGCTCTGATTGGTCCACTCTACATCCGCTGTACACGCACTTCCACTTCCCTACTTTCCCGGTTTGTTTTGTTTTCACGACCGGCATTTTTAAAAACACGAGCGAAGATGGAGCAGCACGAAGAGCGGTTGATTGAGGAAGTACGTACATCTATACGACTCCAGTTCTAGTCATTATAAGTAACCGGAGGATAAACACTACTCCACTAACCACACCCACCAACTACTCCTAGCGACTTCGCGCCCCCTTGCGTTGTGCCGGTGAATAACATCGCGCACGCCTATACTCCCCGCTCAACAATAAATTACAACTGTCTGCGAAAAGCTATCTGCGAAAGCCTTGTCGCAAGAGCATGCAGAGGCCTTTAGACGGCACTGCATCACATACAGGCATGCTTCTGTATGGGAAATCACAAAATGGGCTCAGGAATATTTCCAGAGAACATTATCTGTGAACACAATTCACCGTGCCATCCGCCGGTGCCAGCTAAAACTCTATAGTTCAAAGAAGAAGCCGTATCTAAACACGATCCAGAAGCGCAGACGTCTTCTCTGGGCCAAGACTCATTTAAAATGGACTGTGGCAAAGTGGAAAACTGTTCTGTGGTCAGATGAATCAAAATTTGAAGTTCTTTATGCAAATCAGGGATGCCGTGTCATTCGGACTAAAGAGGAGAAGGACGACCCAAGTTGTTATCAGCGCTCAGTTCAGAAGCCTGCATCTCTGATGGTATGGGGTTGCATTAGTGCGTGTGGCATGAGCAGCTTACACATCTGGAAAGACACCATCAATGCTGAAAGGTATATCCAGGTTCTAGAGCAACATATGCTCCCATCCAGACGATGTCTCTTTCAGGGAAGACCTTGCATTTTCCAACATGACAATGCCAAACCACATACTGCATCAATTACAGCATCATGGCTGCGTAGAAGAAGGGTCCGGGTACTGAACTGGCCAGCCTGCAGTCCAGATCTTTCACCCATAGAAAACATTTGGCGCATCATAAAACGAAAGATACGACAAAAAAGACCTAAGACAGTTGAGCAACTAGAATCCTACATTAGACCAGAATGGGTTAACATTCCTATCCCTAAACTTGAACAACTTGTCTCCTCAGTCCCCAGACATTTACAGACTGTTGTAAAGAGAAAAGGGGATGTCTCACAGTGGTAAACATGGCCTTGTCCCAACTTTTTTGAGATGTGTTGTCATGAAATTTAAAATCACCTAATTTTTCTCTTTAAATGATACATTTTCTCAGTTTAAACATTTGATATGTCATCTATGTTCTATTCTGAATAAAATATGGAATTTTGAAACTTCCACATCATTGCATTCCATTTTTATTTACAATTTGTACTTTGTCCCAACTTTTTTGAAATCGGGGTTGTATATATATATATATGTGTGTGTGTGTACATACAGATATATATATATTTATATCATAATGAGTATTGTGTGTGTGTGTATATATATATATATGCATAATTATTTATAATATATATGCATAATTATGATATTATTGGTGTCTGTGTACGTATGGATATGTGTATAGTTATAGGTATGTGTACATGTATGTACTGTATATATGTATTGTATGTGTGTATATATATATATATATATATATATATATATATATATATATATATATATATATATATGTATAACATAAGTATCTGTATATATGATTTGATTTGGTCGATATTATACTATGGTGGTATCTCTTGGCATGTTGGTATGTTTTCTTTTTTTCTTTGTTGCTTTTGTATATATAGTTTATTATGGCGGAAAGTGACATTTGATTAGTGGTGGTATAGAGGGTTAGGATTTGATAAGTTATTTACTTTTTCCTAATCCTTTCCGAACATCATTATGTTACTGCCTTGTGGCTATGCTATTCTATTTGTTTATGACCATGTTTTGATTATTGCGTTTTTTATTTATTTATTTATTTTAATCTTTCTTCTTTACTGTTCGGAATAAAGCAATCAATCAATCAATAAATCAATCAATGACAACCTTCATATCCTGGATCATCTTAAGCATGGTGAGAAATCAACGAATTTGTCTAAAAAGAGTATGGTATCCTGAAAATTTCAATTTGAACTTTTTAAGAAAAACAGCTCGAAGACTTTGTCCAGAACTACAATCAACATGATGGGCAGAAAAGAAAGAAGATGCACCAAGCAAATGATGGCGAGTGTGACATTACTTTTACTTAACAGTGACATTTTCTTTAATTCATAAATATGTACAAGCGCATCTCAAACAATTAGAATATTGTGAAAAAGTTCATTTTTTCATAATTTAATTCAAAAAGGTAAACTTTCATATATTCTATATTTTATGTAAAGTGAAATATTTCAAGCCCTTTTTTTATGTTTTAATTTTGATGATTAGGGCTTATAGCTCATGAACATTACAAATCCAGTATCTCAAATTATTAGAATATTTCCTAAGATCAACTTAAAAAAAAGATGTTCATTTACACACACAGTACTTGGTTGGGCTTCCTTTACCATGAATTACTGCATCAATGGGGCGTGGCATGGAGGCGACCAGCCTGCGGCACTGCTGAGGTGTTATTGAAGCCCAGATTGCTTTGATAGTGACCTTCAGCTCGTCTGTATTTTTGGATCGGGTGTTTCTGATCTTCCTCTTGACAATAGCCCATAGATTCTCTCTGGGGTTCAGCTCAGGTGACTTGGCTGGCCAATCAAGCACAGTAATATCAGGGTCAGAAAACCATTTGGTAGTAGTTTTGGCACTGTAAGCAGGTGCTAAGTCCTGCTGGAAAAGGAAAATGTCATCTCCATAAAGCTTGTCAGCAGATGGAAGCATGAAGTGCTCGAAAATCTCCTGGTAGATGCTGCATTGAATTTGAACTTAATAAAACACAGTGGACCAACACCAGCAGATGACCTGGCACCCCAAATCATCACAGACTGTGGAAAATTCACTCTGGACTTTAAACACCTTGCATTCTGTGCCTCTCCACTCTTCCTCCAGACTCGAGGACCTTGATTTCCAAATGAAATGCAAAATTTACTTTCATCTGAAAAAGAGGACTTTGGACCACTGAACAACAGTCCAATTCTTTCTCTCCCTAGCCCAGGTAAGACGCTTCTGATGACGTCTCTGGTTCAGGAGGGGCTTGATATTAGGAATGCGACTTCCTGAAGATGTCTGTGCGTGGTGGCTCCTGATGCACTGACACCAGCCTCAGTCCACTCCTTGTGAAGCTCTCCCACATTCTTGAATGGGCTTTTCTTGACAATCGTTTCAAGGCTGCATTCATCCCTGTTGCTTGTGCACCTTTTCCAGCCAGCCTTTTCAGCAATAACCACCTGAGGCTTACCCTCTTTATGGAGAGTGTAGATGATCATATTCTGGACAACTGTCAAGTCAGCAGTCTTCCCCATGATTGTGGTTGCATGTACTGAACTAGACCAAGACATATACTGGATTTATACTGTTCTACTCAAAATCGAAATGAAATATTCTCATATTTTAAGATTTTTTATTTTTTGGGGGGCTGTAAGTCATAATTATCAAAATTAAAATGCAACCCAAATTCCGAAAAAGTTGGGATGCTGTGTAAAGTGTAAATAAAAACAATGTAATAATTTGCAAATCATGGAAACCCTATATTTCATTGAAAATGGTACACAGACAACATAATCAAATGTTGAAACTGAGAAGTTTGTTTTTTGAAAAATATATACTCATTTTGAATTTGATGTCAGCAACACGTTTCAGAAAAGTTGGGACAGGGGCATGTTTACCACTGTGCTGCATCACCTCCACTTTTAACAACACTCTGTAAACATTTGGGAACTGAGGAGAACAATTGCTGTAGTTTTGAAAGAGAAATGTTGTCCCATTCTTGCCTGATATACAACTTCAGTTACTCAACAGTTCAGGGTCTCCTTTGTCGTATTTTGTGCTTCATAATGCACCAAATGTTTTAAATGGGAGACAGGTCTGGACTGCAGGCAGGCCCGTTTAGCACCTGGACTCTTTTACTATGGAGTCATGCAGTTTTAATATGTGCAGAAAGCAGTGTGGCATTGTCTTGCTGAAAGAAGGAAGGTCTTCCCTGAAAAAGATTTTGTCTGGATGGCAGCATATTGCTCTGAAACGTGTATATATCATTCAGCATTAATGATGCCTTCCCAGATGTACAAGCTACCCATTCATCTGCATTAATGACCTCTCATACCATCACAGATGCTGGCTTTTGAACTGTCCATTGATAAGCTGGATGGTCCCTCTCCTCTTTAGCCTGGAGAATGTGGTGTCCATGATTTCTAAAAAGAATTTCTATTTTTGATTCGTCAGACCTCGGGACAGTTTTCCACTTCACCTCAGTCCATCATAAAAGAGCTTGGGGCCCAGAGAAGGGGCGGGGTTTCTGGATATTGTATATATCTGGTTTTAACTTGCATTTGTGGATGCAGTTATGAAGTGTTTTCACAGATGATGGTTTTCTGAAGTGTTCCTGGGCCCATACAGCAATATCCACTACAGACACGTGTCTGCCTTTAATGCAGTGTCTCCTGAGGGCCTGAAGATCACAGGCATCCAATGTCAGTTTTTAGCCTTGTCTCTTGCATACAGAGATTTCTCCAGATTCTCTGAATCTTTTAATGATATTATGGACCGTAGATGATGTGATCCCCAAATTCTTTGCAGTTTTACATTGAGGAATGTTATTCTTAAATTGTTGCACTGTTTGTCCACGCAGTCTTTCACAGAGCAGTGAACCCCGCCCCATCTTTACTTCTGAGAGACTCCGCCTCTCTGGGATGCTCTTTTTTTATACCCAATCATGTTACTGACCTGTTGCCAATTAACCAAATTGGGTTTGTTTTTTTAGCATTACACAACTTGTCCAGTTTTTTGTTGCCCTGTCCCAACTTTTCTGAAATGTGTTGCTAACATCAAATTCAAAATGAGCATATATTTTTTCAAAAAATAAATCTAAAAGTTTCAACATTTGATATGTTGTCTTTGTACTATTTTCAATGAAATATAGGGTTTCCAAGATTTACAAATCTTGACATTCTATTTTTATTTACATTTTACACAGCGTGGCAAGGTTGCAGTGTTTAATTAACGAAATCGACTGGGTAGACATTTCTTGTGGCTAGATATATTAGTATAAAGAACTTCAAATGCATTGAATTTATGACAAGGTTTTTGTGTAATGCCTAGGTTATCATTGGGTAAAGCCGCCTCAAATCACCAGATTTCAGAAAATGTTTCCGCCTGACCATTCCAGATTTGCTTCATACTTCCAAAGATTAATGTCATTAGCTCCAATAAACAGTGTGCAGAATTTTAGCCTTACAAATGTTAGTTTTTGAGGTATAGGAGCATGAATGAGGGGGCATGGCTCAAATTTTACTGTAAAAACAAGTGCTGTAGAAAAAAGTGTGAAGTTCATATGCCATAACTTTTGAACTATTTAAGCTAGATGCATAAAATGTGCAGGAATTGTTCTTAGGTACAAGAAATCTTTAAATACTGCAACTGAATATCCACAATTGTATATTTACCACTTTTTGTATTATTAATCTGTAAAAAAAAAAAGTCATTTCGGCTTTGGAGCCTTTTTGGCCCTCTGTAACTCCTACATTTAAACATGTCAGAGCTTTCAAATTCTGGTATTTCTTTCTCATATTGTAGTCTTGTTTTGGTAAACAAGTATTTGTCTGAAAAAGATGAAACTCTACGTTATGAGACATTAAAAACAATCATTTTGTGCCCATATTTCAAACACATTGTTCATGTATGACAAAGGCCGAATCCCATTTCACCCCTTGGACCAACCCCTTGGCCCTTCCCCTCCATTTTGCGCGTTCACGTGAAGGGGTAGGGGTATCCCAATCCCAGTTAACGCGGAGGGGGAGGGGAAGGGGTAGGGCTTCTGTACCCCTCCAAACAGAGATTTTCCAGGAGCTGACTCCGAACGAAGGGGTTTGAGTGATTTCCCACAATGCCATGCGGATTTCAGCGAGATTTCATGCGGATTTCAGAAAGATGGCGGTTCCCGCGGCGAAAGATTGTCATAAATGTATTTTCTCCATTATTTACGTGTTTTAAGTTGTTATCCAGAGGAAACACGCCGCTTGATTCGCTTTCGAGCTGAGAATGAGCAGCGATTTCTGAAATCCAAGCTGCTGCTAAAAAGCTCTGGGAGTGAGTATTGTTTTCGGTTGCTTGACTGCGTACGTTTTGTTCTGTTATTCTCGCTTTTATTGTTTACATGAGTGTTCTGACACCTCATTCTGTCGGATGTGGTGCACGAAGCGCCAAAGATATCCCATTCAGTGGTGTTAGTTAACAAATCACACCCTGCCAGCAGAGATTTCTGGCTCTGACTGTAGCGGCTGGTCGCAGCCAATGACGCATTTGGTCGCGTTTTGCTAACGTAAACGCTGACGGAGGTACGCGATGACGTATGCGATCGTTGAAGGGCTATCCCAATACGTAAGGGTTGAATTTCAAGCTCTATCCCTTGTAGCTCAGTTTCAAGGGGAAGGGCCAAGGGGAAGGCGGAGGGGAAGGCGGAGGGGTAGGGGTAGAAATTAGAATTGGGATTGGGCCAAAGTCTACCATAAAAGGAATTATACCATTGGAAAGAACAGGTCTTATTTAGCATATGCAAAAAATATGAAGTTGGTATCTTCAACCAAACTATATTTTTTAAGGGATCAAATATGCCTTGTTTTACTACAGACCTGCTGAAGTTACTACCAGCCCTAATGAGACCATGGATCTTTCTCATGTTCCTCCGAAATATCTGGACCTTTGTCTGGTGTTCAGTAAGGCTCGCACCACGTCTCTTCTCCCATCAGTCCTATAATTGTGCTATAGTACTGTTACCTGGGACAACACCTCTCAAGGGATGTATCTATTTTCTCTTCCCTCTGGAAAGAGAGGCTATGGACAAATACATCTCAGAGTCTCTAATGGCTGGCATTATCCGTCCGTCGCTGTCCCCGGGAGAAGCAGGGTTTTTTTGTTGGTAGAGAAGATGGATAAGTCTCTCAGGCCCTGCATTGACTATTGGGGATTAAATGATTATTTATGACCTTACCATTTATGTCCATGGCTTTCGAATTGCTATAGGGGGCTCAGTTTTTCTCCAAATTGGACTTCTGCAACACTTACCACCTGGTGTGAATAAGAGAAGGGGATGTGTGGAAGACCGCATTTAATGCCCCAACTGGTCACTATAAATATTTAATTATTCTGTTTGAGCTTACCAACACCCCTTCCATCTTTCAAGCTCTAATCAATGATGTCCTATGACATTTCATTAACCAGTTTGCCTCCATATATCTCAACGATATTCTGATCTTTTCTCCCATGCTTGAGACTCATCAATTCCACATCAGACAGGTCCTGCAATGGCTCTTGGAGAATCAACTTTTTGAGACGTGTGAATTCCATAAGCACACTGTTTCTTTTCTGGGCTTTGTGATATCCCCAGAAGTGGTCCAAATGGATCCTGACAAGGTCAAGGTGGTCTCCGAAAATGGCTTCTTTAACTCCTCGCTCATACCAACGATCCTCTCTGGCTAAAATGCGTACGTTGCAATGCGTACGTTGCAATCCTGAAATGGGTGTCCTTTGTTGTTAAGATGAAGGTAGACAGCAGAGTCCTGGCCTTTAACAACAAAGGACACTCATTTCAGGATTGCAACGTACGCATTTTAGCCAGAGAGGATCGTTGGTATGAGCGAGGAGTTAAAGAAGCCATTTTTGTCAACCTGGAACGGCCATCACTGAACAGAGGTGGGGGTCTAAGGCTACATCCACACGACAACGGCAATGAGATGTTATTTAAAAATATATCGCGTCCAAATGGGCAACGATCAGTAAAATATCAGGTCCATATGGCAACGCAACGCTTGCTGAAAACGATGCAATACACATGCCACACCTCTAGGGGCGCTGTAAGACGGTCCCTTCGGAGACACCAGAACAATAGAAGAAGTAAGGACGCATGCGCATAAACTATTATGCGCGAGACTTCATATTAGCCACAAAGTCAGGAAAATCTGTTCGTAAAATTACATTATAATGACCAAATACACTGAAAAGTATTTTTCCAGTCTCACCTGTGAAAGGTAATCCCATGTGATCTCGTTTGGACGGCAAACCTGTTGGTACAGTTAAACGCAGCTAATATTTATTCTCCGCTTTGACCTATCCAATATGGCGGCGAGGATGACGTATGATTCTACGCGGAAGGCGGCGTCTTTAATGGTCCGGAATAAATTGAATGCTACACGTTGATGGATTAATTTGCTCCTCTACGCCCTTTTTGAGGAATGTATTGTAGGACTAAAACCAACATCTGAAGAGGTGAGATCGCTCCTTTTTTTTCCCTATTTTTGCTGGCGGGATTGACTCTGCCCTAAGGGCAGAGTCTCTCTCTCTCTCTCTCTCTCTCTCTCTCTCTCACTTTGCACCATTACACAATAAATATTCACAGTGAAAATATTTTGTAAGCGCGTTTCATGAACCAAGTTATAGGATTTGTTGACAACTCGCATCGCATCGCAATGAGAAGATCATTGGCACTACTGGTGTTAAGAATCAGACCATTTCATAAATGAATATTTTGCTGTAGAGCTGCAGTGTTTGTACAATTGCATGTTTTTGCTTCACTATTACTGTCACTATTCTGCTTCTTGCATTACTACTGTGAACTAACACTGAACATAATAATAATAATAATAATAATAATAATATCCAAGCTCGTGTTTCACTCTCACTAGTGCTCTGTAAGGCTTTTTCCTGGTGATATCCTGGTGATATTCGTTACACTTCTACCCGGCGTGAAGCTCTCACAGTCATGTGGTTGTGACGTCATCGTAAACAAATCCGTTCTACTCATCCAGACGACTTCACAATGGCAACGTTGCCAGATCTTTCCACTCTGGAACCCGTTCTCAAAAAGATTGCGTTTTGGGCACCCAAAACGCTGGTGCCGTGTGGACGCCAGGCCTAAACGATAAGCAATTGTATCGGAGTCACCTGAATCCGTTGCCGTGTGGACAGGGCCTAAGACATCATTTATCAGCCACCTACAATGCAGTCCTTGGCACACTTCCCAGACAACTGAATGCACACCAAAACCCAGCTGTTTTCAGTGACTCACAGGAGGACAGAGAGAATCAGCATTCCATTGATCACCCTAACGGGCAATCCATTGATCATCCTAACGACTCTCGAGGCCATTCACAACCAGCCCCCAGTGACCCACACCAACAGGATGACTCAATGACACCTTAGATGAGCTTTTCATCCATGAGAGGATAAATACCTGATGCTCCCTACCAGTCAGACAGAACTGAAGAAGCCTTTCGGATGAGAGGTGAAACGTCTTCAAGAATCTTCAAGCAAGTCCAGTTGCTCTCTTTTACCACCCACTGTTTACCATGACCTGGATGACTGAGAATCTTCACAGACATCCTATATGGGACGCTTGGAGGCGTCCATAAGGGGTGTGTGTGTGTGTGGGGGGGGGTACTCATGATCCAGCACAAAATGTCCAAGTCCTGATCTGTGCGTTTGTGTTCCATGTAGTCCACTCCATGCTTCCCCTGTTCTTATTGGTGTTGTGCTAGCACACCTGCTATCCATTCAACATTAGTTACTTTTTATAAACACAACGTGGAAATATATTCACCATCAAGTCTAGTCTTGTTCACGTTTTTTTTCTCCATTGCACTTCTGTTTTTTTTTTTTAATTTTTGGACTGTTTGTGGATTACGAGTTTTGCCTGCTGTGCTCAGATTACCCCTGGATTTTTTTTTTTTACTCTGGATTCTCTTTTTGTCCATTATTCTTGGATTCTCACCCAGGAGACTATTGACACTGTTTGCTGTGACTGCTTCCAGCCTGTACTCTTCCTTGCTGAGTCTTCGCTTCACTTCTAGATTTGCCAAAGTACGTCTCAATCTTTTCCCTGTGATTGCTGTAGCTGCTCATTGGGTCTTAATCTGTACCTACAGTGGGGCAAAAAAGTATTTAGTCAGTCACCAATTGTGCAAGTTCTCCCACTTAAAAAGATGAGAGAGGCCTGTAATTTTCATCATACGTATACCTCAACTATGAGAGACAAAATGAGAAAAAAAAATCCAGAAAATCACATTGTATGATTTTTAAAGAATTTATTTGCAAATTATGGTGGAAAATAAGTATTTGGTCAATAACAAAAGTTCATCTCAATACTTTGTTATATACCCTTTGTTGGCAATGACAGAGGTCAAACGTTTTCTGTAAGTCTTTACAAGGTTTTCACACACTGTTGCTGGTATTTTGGCCCATTCCTCCATCCAGATCTCCTCTAGAGCAGTGATGTTTTGGGGCTGTCGCTGGGCAACATGGACTTTCAACTCCCTCCAAAGATTTTCTATGGGGTTGAGATCTGGAGACTGGCTAGGCCACTCCAGGACCTTGAAATGCTTCTTATGAAGCCACTCCTTCGTTGCCCGGGCAGTGTGTTTGGGATCATCGTCATGCTGAAAGACCCAGCCACGTTTCATCTTCAATGCCCTTGCTGATGGAAGGAGGTTTTCACTCAAAATCTCAGGATACATGGCCCCATTCATTCTTTCCTTTACACGGATCAGTCGTCCTGGTCCCTTTGCAGAAAAACAGCCCCAAAGCATGATGTTTCCACCCCCATGCTTCATAGTAGGTATGGTGTTCTTTGGATGCAACTCAGCATTCTTTCTTCTCCAAACACGACAAGTTGAGTTTTTACCAAAAAGTTCTATTTTGGTTTCATCTGACCATATGACATTCTCCCAATCCTCTTCTGAATCATCCAAATGCTCTCTAGCAAACTTCAGACGGGCCTGGACATGTACTGGCTTAAGCAGGGGGACACGTCTGGCACTGCAGGATTTGAGTCCCTGGCGGCGTAGTGTGTTACTGATGGTAGCCTTTGTTACTTTGGTCCCAGCTCTCTGCAGGACATTCACTAGGTCTCCCCATGTGGTTCTGGGATTTTTGCTCACCGTTCTTGTGATCATTTTGACCCCATGGGGTGAGATCTTACATGGATCCCCAGATTGAGGGAGATTATCAGTGGTCTTCTATGTCTTCCATTTTCTAATAATTGCTCCCACAGTTGATTTCTTCACACCAAGCTGCTTACCTATTGCAGATTCAGTCTTCCCAGCCTGGTGCAGGTCTACAATTTTGTTTCTGGTGTCCTTTGACAGCTCTTTGGTCTTGGCCATAGTGGAGTTTGGAGTGTGACTGTTTGAGGTTGTGGACAGGTGTCTTTTATACTGATAACGAGTTCAAACAGGTGCCATTAATACAGGTAATGAGTGGAGGACAGAGGAGCCTCTTAAAGAAGAAGTTACATGTCTGTGAGAGCCAGAAATCTTACTTGTTTGTAGGTGACCAAATATTTATTTTACCGAGGAATTTACCAATTAATTCATTAAAAATCCTACAATGTGATTTCCTGGATTCTTTCCCCCCATTCTATCTCTCATAGTTGAAGTGTACCTATGATGAAAATTACAGGCCTCTCTCATCTTTTTAAGTGGGAGAACTTGCACAATTGGTGGCTGACTAAATACTTTTTTGCCCCACTGTATGACCACTATAACTCTACCCAGGGCATCCAGACTTTCCCTTGCAGAAACTACACTGCTCTCTTCCTCACTAACTCTCTCTAGAGTCTGGTCATGACCACTGTAAGCTACATTGCTGCGCCAAATTGGGATGGGGTCAGTGCATATTACAGCATTAAATTAGCGAAGGCAATGTCCAAACACCTTTTCAAAGTCACTCTTAGTAACCTCAAACTGACAAAGGTGTATATTGTTAGCTCCTACATGAATAACTATCTTTGAAAACCTGTGTTTGCCTAAGACTCTAAGATTACCAGCTATGACTTGTGCCCTGGCTCCCTGTATACACCTGACTAAAGCTGCTGGTGCCCCTAAAGGCCTAGCTAATTTCACGTGCCATAAGATAGTCGCTCTTATAACCAGAGCTCTTGCAGGTTTCTCAGCAGGTGCATCACTGAGGAAAGTGGAACTGTTAGACACATGAAGTGGAGAGGAGTGGTGCTCCTGTGGGTGAGCCTCAGCGGTAGTGTTGGCGCTACGATTATGCTGCCGAATCATCACCCATTCGCCCCGCTGTAAGGGCTCTAATGCCAGAGTGAGGGAATTGCTAACTCCACCTAGGGCATCCAGACTTTCCCTTGCAGAAACTACACTGCTCTCTTCCTCACTAATGCCGCTTTTCCACTACCAACGCGGCTGAGTTGGGCTGAGCCGTGCCGTGCTGAGTTGGGCTGAGTCGAGCTGAGTGGGGCTGTTGGAGTTGCATTTCGACTACAACCGCGCTGAACCGTGCTGGCTGGAAGTGGGTGGACACATTGGGTGGAGTTAGCGAAAGTGGGTGGACGTCAGGTGATGTCGTTATGCGGCGCAAACAGTGACATCAGTGACCTTTTAATTTAAGCGGTAGTCTCACAACCCGGAGAGTAAACAATAAACATGGAGGACATGGTGTCGTTAGTGTTGCTGGTCTTGGTGCTGTGGCTTGTTGTCACCGACAACGCCAACAGATACTGGCAAGAGCGTATAGATGAGGCGAGGCGCATAAGGCTTCATAATTCTCGTAATTCATAATTCTCCTTCTTCCGGGTTTACGGTGTTTACAGATCCCAGCGTGCTCACGGGGTGTGTGTGGGCATGTGAGGACACTCCTCCTCACCAATCAGTGCACAGGGGAGTGTCTCCTCACGCCCCTAGCCCCACTCGGCTCGGTTTGGCTCGCTTCAGCCCCACTCCAAAACCGTGCGAGTTTTGGGGGCTGAGCAGGGCTGAAGCGAACTGAGTCGTGCTGTTCTTAGATAGTCAAAACGTGAGCCGTGTCGGGCTGAAGTGAGCTGAAGCGAGCTGAAGTGAGCTGAAAAAGGGTAGTGGAAAAGGGCCATAACTCTCTCTAGAGTCTGGATGCAAATCTCTAAAGCTGCAATCTTCTCCATCAGCAAGCTAACTAATATACACTTACCACAAATAAAGCTATTACTAACAATGGAGAAAGAATGACTAAACATCCTGTGCTCAACACACTGAATGAGCTGAATGTTTGCCATGATAAAGAATTTAGGTACCTCAATTGAAGATTTGTTGATATTAAGGCATATCCAATGTGGATGACCTCCAACTGCAGTCTTTGGATGGGGTGAAAAAGGCGTTCTTTGAGAAAAATGAAAATGTGGCAGAAGGGAAAGTGAAATATACAAGAAAAATAAAACAATAGTGGAAAAATTATTGATGAAAAAGGCTGTAGTTTAAACGTTGACACAAAAAGACACTCCTAAATCCTAAACCTTCTAGAAGTGTGTTCTTTCCTTCCCTTTTCTTCATCATAACGGCAGTCACCATGGACAGAAAAACTGAATGCAGAAATCACATCAGACCAAAACATTTTCCTTTACCTTTTTACATAATTGGATATTTCTCAAAATTGGAAGTGGCATAAGCTGAAAAACACATGGATGTCCAGGAAGCTGTTCCAAATCAATGAGAGCTAATGATTAAACCTCAGAAGTCTAGCATTTATTTGTTCCATTTTCCAGTGTGGGTTTTCTAACCAATAATTACAGCAGACACTTAAGCTCATTTTAGCAAGATAGAAGCACATAATTACAGTAATTCTGCTGTGGTTGAAAGCAGCTGTTTTGTCCATCAGGGTATCTGTGATTGTGAGAAGGAGGGCATACTTTTTCAAACGTAATCTGAACCACAGTATGTCACCAGATTAGTCTTCTTTTTCTTGAAAATATGAACTGAAATAAACTGGATTCTCTAAAATTCACGTATACAGTATGATTCATATGTCTTTAAAAATAATGAAATTAAATGTTTATAGGTTTAAAAAGGTGTGACAACACTTTGCCTTTAAAAGCGCCTCACGTACACTTTATACAGATTAATAAAGATATTGGTTGATAAGTTTTTCAGAGCATCTTGGAAAATCTGCTACAGTTCTTTTAGAGACATCCAAACATTTTTCTTTAACATTTCTTTTTTTTTTTGGAAAAGCAGTGTTTCAAAATCTAAAATATTTTTCTTTACTGATCCAATAATACAGAAGTCATAAAATAAGTCCTAAAACCTACAGCCGAATTTGTAAAATAGTAAATGTACACTCACCATCCACTTTATTAGGAATACTTGTACACCTGCTCATTCATGCATTTCTCTAATTAGCCAATCATGTGGCCGCAGCACAATGTATAAAATCACGCAGATAAAAATCAAGTGTTTCAGTTAATGTTCACTTCAAACATCAGAATGGGGAAAAGTGTGATCTCTGCGACTTCAATCACAGGCTGGATGTTGGGCTGGTTTGATTATTTTAGAAAGTTGATCTCCTGGGATTTTCACACACAGCAGTCTCTAGAGTTTACACAGAATGGTGTGAACACTGATACCACTTTTCGACCAACAGGGAATGGGTTCTTCAACCAGTTCCGTTCAGGATTCTTTGAACCTTGACGCCAGCTAGAGAACCAGCCCACGCTTCCACCAGTTTTGAGCAGAACCGTTGTAATCAAGGATGCGTCATGAACGGAGGGCATTACACAATTCACAATAGGTGTAAACAGTAGTAGCAAGATGGTGGAGTGCATTGATTACCTCCAAGCTTTTGTTCTGTTATTGCAGATATTTGTTTTCATCCAAAAATCTAGCAGGGACCAACTACTAAAGATGATGTAGAAACTTTCCAAACTAATGACATGCCCACTGCTGTCACAGTTCATGCTAGAAAAACCAGATATCTTTTAGTTCCAGCTGTGAACCAATTTTTCAGGTTACAACCCAATTTATTTTTGGTCAAAATGCTCCAAACAGTTCAAACTTTGGTGTGCAAACCAGAACGGAACCCGTTCCCTGTTGGTGGAAAAGGGGTATGACAGGTCTGTGGGTGGAAGCACCTTGTTGATGAGAAAGATCAGTGGAAAATAGTCAGACTGGTTCAAGCTGCAAGGAAGGACTAATAATCGTAACTCAATCACTCTTTACAACTGTAGTGAGCAGAAAATGGACATTGAGTGGAAAGAGGACTGTATGTAGTATGTTCCTGCATGCATATTTGAAGTATGATTTAAATAGTTAAAATGTGTGTCCTATTTGTCTTCCCAAATTATTTTTATAGATTTTCTTTTACAGTAAATCTTGTCCATTTCTCTGTCTCTCACGCAGTCACCCACACACCACTCTCCTGTTTTTTCAGCAACAAACACCACATGGTGGGAGTAAATTATCATTTTAATCCATAACATTATTTAATGGCAAGCATGTTTATTCCCTCCTTTTCTTCTTCACTTTGACCACATTGATTCCACATATAGAGAAATAGAGAATAAATTCAAGCATGGTGGACCAATTCTGCAATAAAAGCAAGGCAGAAGGAGAGGAGGACAGTGGGGTGACAATGACATAATAATAAAGGGTTAGGGAGTGCAAGAGGATGATAAAGAGAACAGTGCAGAAAGAGATTAAGGGAGTAAAGTGTCCAAGAGTGAAAAGCTGAGAGAATTCCACACGAGAGTGTAGGTGAGAGTGTTTCTGTCTAAGCGAATGGTCCATCTCTGACAGAAGAATCTGGTCTGTTTTGTTTTGTCGTTTTAGTTCATGCTCTTCCCTTTCTTGATTTATTTCCACACATGCACCTACAACTTCTGTCCATCTTCATATTTGTTAAGTCAAGAATCGTTTCATTCTCAATTGCAGTTTACTGCACTTCTGACAAGGTCACTCGGCAATACCCAAGGTATAAAGAAAACTCTTCCTTAAAACTCACTCAACCTCATAAATAACTTATTACAACCAATATCCATTAAATTGTTAGACCAAGATAAATTTGAATATTTGACTTTGTACTTAATACATCATTTGTTCCATTTTACGCCATTGCTCTGCACTGTCTAGTCATTTTGTCAGTGTAAGTCTGTCCCACATCCTGTACCTACTATTTAGCTGTCCATCTTTGTCAGGCATGTCTTGTGTGTAAACTGGTCTGTATTGGTTCTGCCATGCTTATTAGTTGGTCAGTCCAATTTAAGTGCATGTTGTCCCCTTGGTTCAGTACATGGGCTTCTGTCACAAAGATTTGTTGTTAGTAGGGGTCTCTGGGTGTCTGTTACAATGCATGATGTCTTTTCTGTCTGTTGTTTTGTCTGTAGTATTACTAAGTCTGTTGTCTTAGTCAGTGCTCTGGTGGTTGTTGTGTAGTCAGAGGACATTTCACAGAGCACTGGGATTTCTGAAGTTGTGGCCAGCAAATCGGGCTTGATCGCCCAACTCTTCCTCAATCCTGTGGAGCAGAAAATATGACAGAAGTAAATGTAGTGAACATTTTATTAAGAAATGGGCAGCTTATTATTTGACAGAGCTGTACATTATAGCAGCATTTGACTTCTTTGAATTGATTTGCAACTTTGAACAATTATAAATGGTTAGAGAATGACTAAAACAACTTGCACATGTACATCTAGAGGTGGACTAATAAGACAGGCTTCTCTAATAAAGTGTACACAGTAGCATCACTCTGCATAATACACTCCATACCTGGACCACATGTTAGTGCCACTGCTTTGCTGAGAATAGGCTAACATCAAAATATTTCATCAGTGGTGGTTCACTACTCATGACTGGAAATCAAATCAATACACATTCAAACATACAAAACCATTAAAACTAGTTGGAAGCTAATTAGCCAGGGATCAGTACACCAGGGCCTCCGCCTTTGGCTGCTACCCAATCCACAGTGCTGGAGTTGCCAAGGGTGAGCGGCACCGGGCAGGGGTGGAGCTATTGGTAGACCCCCAGTTCGGCTCGCTAACATCGGAGTTCTCCCCAGCAAATGAGAGGGTGGTTTCCCTGTGCCTTCGGGTCAGGGAATGGTCTGTGACTGTCATTTGTGCTTATGTGCCAAATGGTAGTTCAAAGTACTCAGCCTTCTTGGAGTCTTTGAGTGGGGTGCTAGACAGTGCACCATGAGGGGACTCCATTGTTTTACTGGGGGACTTCAATGCTCACGTGGGCAATGACGCTAGGACCTGGAGGGGTGTGATTGGGAGAAACGGCCTGCCTGATCTGAACCCGAGCAGTGGTCTATTGTTGGACTTCTGTGCCATGCACCGTTTGGCCATAACGAACACCATGTTCGAGCATAAGGGTGTCCATAAGTGCATGTGGCACGAGGACACCCTAGGCCATAGATCAATGATTGACCTTGTAGTCATTTCATCTGATCTACGACCACATGTCTTGGACACTTGAGTGAAGAGAGGAACAGATCTGTCAACTGATCACTACCTGGTGGCAAGCTGGATCAGGAGGCTGGACAGACCTGGTAGCCCCAAACATGTAGTGAGGGTATGCTGGGAACCTCTGGCGGAGGCTCCCGTCCATTGGATCTTCAACTGCCACCTCCAGCAGAGCTTCAACTGCATACCAGGGGAGGATGGGGACATTGAGTCTGAGTGGACCATGTCCTGCACCTCCATTGCTGAGGTGGCCATGCAGAGCTGCGGCTGCAAGGTTGTTGGTGCCTGTCATGGTGGTAATCCCCGAACCCGTTGGTGGACACCTGTGGTGAGGGGAGCCGTCAAGCTGAAGGAGTCCTATCGGGCTTGGTTAGCCTGTGGGTCTCCAGAGGCAGCTGACCGATACCAACAGGCCAAGCAGATCACTGCTCTGGTGGTCACTGAAGCAAAAACTTGGGTGTGGGAGGAGTTCGGTGAGGCCATGGAAAGTGATTTTTGGTTGGCCTCAAAGAGATTCTGGCAAACTGTCTGGCAGCTCAGGAAGGGGAAGCAGTGCTCTGTCCCTACTGTTGACAGTGAGGACGGAGTGCTGTTGACCTCAACTGGGGACATCGTCCGGCAGCGGAAGGAATACTTAGAGGATCTCCTCAATCCCACCTTCATCACAGGGGCTGAGGTTGCCGAAGTAGTTAAAAAGCTCCTTGGTGACCAGGCTCCGGGGGTGGATGAGATTCGTCCTGAGTTCCTGAAGGCACTGGATGTTGTTGGGCTGTCTTGGCTGACACATCTCTTCAACATTGCGTGGAGGTCTGGGACAGTGCCTCTGGATTGGTAGACTGGGGTGGTGGTCCCCCTTTTTAAAAAGGGGGACCAGAGAGTATGTTCCAACTATAGGGGGATCACACTTCTCAGCCTCCCTGGGAAAGCCTATGCTGGGGTGCTGGAGAGGAGAATCTGGTCGATAGTCAAACCTTGGATTCAGAAGGAACAATGTGGCTTTCGTCCTGGTCGTGGAACAATGGACCAGCTCTTTACCCTTGCAAGGGTACTGGAGGGTGCATGGGAGTTTGCCCAACCGTGTTTTGTGGACCTGGAGAAGGCTTACAACCGTGTCCCTTGTGGTGCCCTGTTGGGGGTACTTCGGGAGTATGGGGTTCAGGGCCCATTACTGCAGGCCATTTGGACCCTGTATGACCAGAGCAGGAGTTTGGTTCGTATTGCCAGCAGTAAGCCGGACTTGTTCCCGGTGCATGTGGGACTCTGCCAGGGCTGCCCTTTGTCACTGGTTCTGTTCATAACTTTTATCGACAGAATTTCTAGGTGCAGCCAAGGGGCGGAGGGTGTCCGGTTTGGTGGCATCAGGATCACGTCTCTGCTTTTTGCGGATGATGTGGTCCTGTTGGCTTAATCAATCTGTGACTTACAGCATGCGCTGGGACGGTTTGCAGCCGAGTGCGAAGCTGCTGGGATGAGGATCAGCCCAAGTCCGTGGCCATGGCGCTCAGTTGGAAACGGGTGGAGTGCCTACTTCGGGTCAGGGGGGAGTTGCTACCTAAAGTGGAGGAATTTAAGTATCTTGGGGTTTTGTTCATGAGTGAGGGTAAGGGGGAGCGGGAGTTGGACAGACGGATCAGGGCAGCGTCAGCAGTGATGCGGACGCTAAACCAGTCTGTTGTGGTAAAGAGAGAGCTGAACCAAAAGACAAAGCTCTCAATTTACTGGTCCATCTATGTTCCCACTCTCACCTATGGTCACGAGCTGTGGGTAGTGACCAAAAGAATGAGATCGTGGATACAAGCGGTAGAAATGAGTTTTCTCCACAGGGTGGCTGGGCTCTCCCTTAGAGACAGGGTGAGAAGCTTGGTCATTCGGGAGAGACTCGGAGTAGAACCGCTGCTCCTCCACATCGAAAGGAGTCAGTTGAGGTGGTTCGGGTACCTTGTTAGGATGCCCCCTGGACACCTCCCAAGGGAGGTTTCCTGGGCATGCCCCACCGGGAGGAGACCCCAGGGCAGACCCAGGACACGCTGGAGAGATTACATCTCTCGGCTGTCCTGGGAATGCCTTGGTTTTCCCCTGGAAGAGCTGGTGGAGGTGGCTGGGGAGAGGGAAGTCTGGGCTGCTCTGCTTAGGCTGCTACCCCCGCAACTCGGATCTGGATAAGCAGTAGAAAATGGATGGATGGAAGCTAATTATGGTATTCTGGCTGTAAGTCACCATTTTCGCATGAATTTAATGCCTGAATTCATAAGGAAAGGGCAACGGCAGACAGTATACTAGGGTTATGGGGATAAGATGGTAAGCAAGATGTTTGTTGGCCCACATTGCAATGTGATGTATGATAAAGACATTTTAATTTATATCTGGTTTTTCAACAAAACAAACTTGATGTGATGTTTTAAAAACTTTATTCCACAGTAGATGGCACCAATACATAATGCCAATATTTTTTACATGAATGCAAAATAAACTCAATAAAACGTATGGGGGTCCAAGCAGCCTTCAGCAGTAGCATCGCCCAGCTTTTGGCAATTTACATAAAACACTAAAGAGGCCAAAAAGAAGAACATTCTAAAATAAACAAATCTTCAACTAAGGTACATTTACAGTGGCGCTTGAAAGTTTGTGAACCCTTTAGAATTTTCTATATTTCTGCATAAATATGACCTAAAACATCATCAGATTTTCACACAAGTCCTAAAAGTAGATAAAGAGAACCCAGTTAAACAAATGAGACAAAAATATTATACTTGGTCATTTATTTATTGAGGGAAATGATCTAATATTACATATCTGTGAGTGGCAAAAGTATGTGAACCTCTACGATTAGCAGTTCATTTGAAGGTGAAATTAGAGTCAGGTGTTTTCAATCAATGGGACAACAATCAGGTGTAAGTGGGCACCCTGTTTTATTTAAAGAACAGGAATCTATCAAAGTCTGATCTTCACAACACATGCTTGTGGAAGTGTATCATGGCACAAACAAAGGAGATTTCTGAGGACCTCAGAAAAAGCGTTGGTGATGCTCATCAGGCTGGAAAAGGTTACAAAACTATCTCTAAAGAGTTTGGACTCCACCAATCGACAGTCAGACAGATTGTGTACAAATGGAGGAAATTCAAGACCATTGTTACCCTCCCTAGGAGTGATCGACCAACAAAGATCACTCCAAGAGCAAGGCATGTAATAGTCAGCGAAGCCACAAAGGACCCCAGGGTAACTTCTAAGCAACTGAAGGCCTCTCTCACATTGGCTAATGTTAATGTTCATGAGTCCACCATCAGGAGAACACTGAACAACAATGGTGTGCATAGCAGGGTTGCAAGGAGAAAGCCACTGCTCTCCAAAAAGAACATTGCTGCTCATCTGCAGTTTGCTAAAGATCACATGGACAAGCCAGAAGGCTATTGGAAAAATGTTTTGTGGACAGATGAGACCAAAATAGGACTTTTTGGTTCAAATGAGAAGCGTTATGTTTGGAGAAAGGAAAACGCTGCATTCCAGCATAAGAACCTTATCCCATCTGTGAAACATGGTGGTGGCAGTATCATGGTTTGGGCCTGTTTTGCTGCATCTGGGCCAGGATGGCTTGCCATCATTGATGAAACAATGAACTCTAAATTATACCAGTAAATTCTAAAGGAAAATGTCAGGACATCTGTCCATGAACTGAATCTCAAGAGAAGGTGGGTCATGCAGCAAGACAACAACCCTAACCACACAAGTCGTTCTACCAAAGAATGATTAAAGAAGAATAAAGTTAATGTTTTGGAATGGCCAAGTCAAAGTCCTGACCTTAATCCAATCAAAATGTTGTGGAAGGACCTGAAGCGAGCAGTTCATGTGAGGAAACCCAGCAACATCCCAGAGTTGAAGCTGTTCTGTATGGAGGAATGGGCTAAAATTCCTCCAAGCCGGTGTGCAGGACTGATCAACAGTTACCGGAAACATTTATTTGCAGTTATTGCTGCACAAGGGGGTCACACCAGATACTGAAAGTAAAGGTTCACATACTTTTGCCACTCACAAATATGTAATATTGGATCATTTTCCTCAATAAATAAATGACCAAGTATAATATTTTTGTCTCATTTGTTTAACTGGGTTCTCTTTATCTACTTTTAGGACTTGTGTGAAAATCTGATGTTGTTTTAGGTCATATTTATGCAGAAATATAGAAAATTCTAAAGGGCTCACAAACTTTCAAGCACCACTGTATCATTCATCATGTAGGGGAACATCTGGATCCCTTAGACAGAGCCCCCACCCCACAAACACAGGGGGGCAAATGGGTGACAACTCTGCAGCATAATCACAGAGCCAATGCTAAGGCCTCTCTGCTTCATGTGTCGAACAGGTTTGCTCTCCTCAGTGAAGCACCTGCTGAGAAACCCGAAAGAGCTCTAGTTATAGGAGACTCTTACGGCATATGAAGTTAGCTAGGGCTATACTGGGTGCCAGGGCACCAAACATAGCAGGTACGCTTAGGGTTTTTGGCAAACTTAGGTTTTCAAAGATAGTTATTCATGTAGGAGCTAATGATATATGCCTTTGTTACCAAGAGTAACTTTGTAGAGGTGTTTAAATTAGCAAAGGCGATGTCCAATGCTGTAGTATGCGCTGGCCCCATCCCAATGCGGTGTGGCAATGTAGCTTACAACAGGTTATGGTCGCTGAACTGCTGGTTGTCCAGGTGGTGCTCTGGAAACAATGAGGGCTTTATAGATAATTGGATTAATTTTGAGGGCACTGCTGGCCTGTTAGAGTGGGACGGTATCCATCCCACTTGGGAAGGTACTGCTCTCATTTCTTGCAGCATAGCTCATGGCCTCAGAACAGGTCTAGTTAACTTCTGACAATCCAGAACTAAGGCCAGGGAGCAGACAAACAGGCTAATCTGACTGTCTGCTAGCTGCACAGAGTTGTCACTCAGGGTTCACTACATCGAGACTGTGTCTGTTCCCCGAGCTAAACAAAAAAGTAGAAATACTCAAAGTTTATTCTTGAAACTCAATTAACAAAATTAGTTCATATTGAATATACAACCAGCACCTTTAAGCTAAAGCTAGGACTGTAAATATTAGATCTCTTATGTCTAAAGCACTAATGGTTAATGAACTCATTACTGATCAGGAGTTTAATGTACTGTGTTTAACAGAAACATGGATTAAACCAAATGAGTATGTAGCATTAAATGAAACTAGTCCTCCTAGATACAGTTATATACACCAACCTCATTTAACTGGCAGAAGAGGCAGCATTGCGGTTATTTATAATGATTATCTAGGTGTAATACAAAGACCTGGTTATAAATTCAATCCATTTGTAGTTCTTCATACTAATATATCACCATCAGACCCTCCAGCTCTTGATCAGGCAACCAAATGCTAAGTCAGTCAAAGTTCCATTATACTCTAGATAATATATCTCCACTTAAAAGAAAATTAACTTGAGAGAAAAAACTAGTACGCTGGTATAACAAATCACACTCACACTTTAAAACAGACCACTCAAAAATTCAACTGTAAAGTGCACCAAACTAAATTGGTAGTATTCTAATTAGCATGGAAGGAGAGCCTCCTGAAGAATAGAAAAGCTCTTAGTGCTACTAGATCAATGTATCTCTCCACCCTAATAGAGGATAACAAAATTATAATCCTAGATTCATGTTTAATACTGTAGCAAAATTAACTAGTAATAAGACCATCACAGAAATATACAAACCTTTAATAGCAACAACTTCATGATTTTTTTCAGTGGAAAGATTGTAAATAGACAAAAATATTCAAACTATTAACTTAAAGCCAAACAATTTGATAATCAACCCTGTAGATAACAATAGAACCATCAGGTCAGTGATTAGAATGTTTTACACCTCTTAAAGAGACTGAAATAATTTCAGTCATTTCCTTAAATCATTAACTTATTTCTTCAAACAGATAATACCAGAAGCAATCAAACCTCTTCTAAAAAATCTATTCTTCTATTTGTACTGGCTATGAACCCAAATCCTTTAAACTAGCAGTTTTCAATCCCTTGATGAAAAAAATCTGACCTCGACCCCTGTCAGTTGTCCAACTATAGGCCAGTATCAAACCTCCCCTTTATCTCCAAGATCCTCAAAACAGTTGTAGCAGGGGGCATCGTGGCTCAGGTGGATAAGGCACCATACCATAAATCCGGGGACCCGGGTTCGATTCCGGCCTGAGGTCATTTCCCGATCCCTCCCCGTCTCTCTCCCGCTCATTTCCTGTCTCTACACTGTCCTATCCAATAATAAAGGTGAAAAAAGCCCCCCAAAAATCTTTAAAAAAAAGGTTGTAGCACACACACACACACACAATATATGTATGTATACACACAGTTGTGGTCAGACGTTTACATACAGTGACATGAATGTCATGGCAATATTTGGACTTTCAGTAATTTCTTCGAACTGTTCTTTTTCTGTGGCAGAATGTACAGCATACATATTTAGTTTAAAAAAAAACACTAGAATTTGGTGCACAAGTTTTAATTTTCTTTGGGTTTTCTGAAATCAACACAGGGTCAAAATTATACATAGATGGTAAAAAATATACATACAGCACACCTAATATTTGGGTAAAATGTCTCTTTGCAAGATTCACCTTTACCAAACATTTTTCTTTACCATGAACAAGCTTCTGGCAGAATTCTGGTTGGATATTTCACGACTCTTCATGGTAGAATTGGGAGAGTTCAATTAAATTTGTTTTTTTTCTTGGCATGGACCCGACTTATAAGCACGGTCCATATATTTTCAATAGGGTTGAAGTCAGGACTTGTTTTAAGCTTAATGTTAGCCTGCTTTATCCTCCACAACCAGCTCTGATGCGTGTTTGGGTTTACTGTCCTGTTGTAACTCTCAAGTTGTGTTCAAGTTTCTGATGGTTTATGCTGAAGAATTCTGAGGTAGGCGGCACGGTGGTGTAGTGGTTAGCGCTGTCGCCTCACAGCAAGAAGGTCCGGGTTCGAGCCCCGTGGCCGGTGAGGGCCTTTCTGTGCGGAGTTTGCATGTTCTCCCCATGTCCGCGTGGGTTTCCTCCGGGTGCTCCGGTTTCCCCCACAGTCCAAAGACATGCAGGTTAGGTTAACTGGTGACTCTAAATTGACCGTAGGTGTGAATGTGAGTATGAATGGTTGTCTGTGTCTATGTGTCAGCCCTGTGATGACCTGGCGACTTGTCCAGGGTGTACCCCGCCTTTCGCCCGTAATCAGCTGGGATAGGCTCCAGCTTGCCTGCGACCCTGTAGAACAGGATAAAGCGGCTAGAGATAATGAGATGAGAATTCTGAGGTAGTCCTCCTTCTTCATTATTCCATCCACTTTGTGCAATGAACCAGTTACACTGGCAGCAAAACAGCCCCAGAGCATGATGATCCTACCACCACCACTAGCTGGCACAGTGTCCCTCTGTACATGGTGGTCATTGTGGCCAAACAATTCAATCTTTGTCTCATCTGACCATACAGCTTTCCTCCAGAAAGTTTTTTTTTCTTTGTCTGTGTGATCAGCTTCAAACTTTAGTTAAGCATGAAGGTGTCAATTTTGGAGCAGGGGGTTATTTCTTGGATAGCAACCTCTTAGTCCATGGTGAACTGAACTGTAGACAGTGATCCATCAGCTTTCAGTTCATGGCAGGGCTGTGCCATGGTGGTTCTCAGGTTGTCCCTGACCATCCAAACCAATTTCCTTTCAGCTGAGGGTGACAGTTTGGGTTTTCTTGAAGCAAAGTGGCTTGGCAAAGTGACTACACCTCACAATAACTTGGATACAATTGTTGAACTGATCTTGGAATTTGCAGTTGTTTAGAAATGGCTCCAAGAGACATTCTGGAGTTGTGTACATCTGCGATCCTCTTTCTCAGTTCTGCATTGAGCTCCTTGGACTTCCCCATTTTACTGTGTGCTGGTCAATCCAATGAGTGCTGTAAACAAACCCTTTCTATGAAGGCACAGAGAAGCTACCAGCTGTAGTCAATCATGATCACTAACAGGAAGTTAAGAGGCCTCGGGCTTGGCAAGATAAAAAAATTTCGGAAGTTTCAGCACCTCTGAATTACTAATCTAAGTAAACGTATGTGAATTTTTGAAGCTGTATGTATAATTTTGACCCTTTGTTGATTTCAGAAAACCCAAAGAAAATTAAAACTTGTGCACCAAATTCTACTGTTTATTATTATTATTAAAGATGTATGCTGTACAATAATTCTGCCACAGAAAAAGAACAGTTCAAAGAAATTACTAAAAGCCCAAACATTGCCATGACATTCATATCCAAGATGACATTCATGTCACTGTATGTAAACTTCTCACCACAACTGTGTGTGTATACACTATACACTATATTGCCAAAAGTATTTGCTCACCCATCCAAATTATCGGAATCAGGTGTTCCAATCACTTCCATGGCCACAGGTGTATAAAATCAAGCACCTAGGCATGCAGACTGTTTTTACAGTTTGGATCTGGCCCCTTCCTCTTCCAACATGACTGTGCACCAGTGCACAAAGCAAGGTCCATAAAGACATGGATGACAGAGTCTGGTGTGGATGAACTTGATTGGCCTGCACAGAGTCCTGACTTCAACCCGATAGAACACCTTTGGGATGAATTAGCATGGAGACTGAGAGCCACGCCTTCTCGTCCAACATCAGTGTGTGACCTCACAAATGCGCTTCTGGAAGAATGGTCAAAAATTCCCATAAACACACTCCTAAACCTTGTGGACAGCCTTCCCAGAAGAGTTGAAGCTGTTCTAGCTGCAAAGGGTGGACCGACGTCATATTGAACCCTATGGATTAGGAATGGGATGTCACTTAAGCTCATATGTGAGTCAAGGCAGGTGAGCAAATACTTTCGGCAATATAGTGTACATACATACAGTACACACACAGAGTTGTGGTCAGAAGTTTACATCGAGCCCAGTGGCCGGCAAGGGCCTTTCTGTGCGGAGTTTGCATGTTCTCCCCGTGTCTGTGTGGGTTTCCTCCGGGTGCTCCGGTTTCCCCCACAGTCCAAAGGCATGCAGGTTAGGTTAACTGGTGACTAAATTGACTGTAGGTGTGAATGGTTGTCAGTGTCTATGTGTCAGCCCTGCGATGACCTGGCAACTTGTCCAGGGTGTACCCCGCCTTTCGCCCATAGTCAGCTGGGATAGTCTCCAGCTTGCCTGCGACCCTGTAGAACAGGATAAGTGGCTACAGATAATGGATGGATATACTGTATATCTATCTATCTATCTATCTATCTATCTATCTATCTATCTATCTATCTATCTATCTATCTATCTATCTGTCTATCTATCTATCTAGACACACACACACACACTATATATATATATATATATATATATATATATATATATATATTTTTTTTTTTTTTACTGCATATATGTATAGTTTTTTTCCAAAAAGTAAACCAATAGTAAGAAACCAAGAGGGGAAAAATAAGTACACCCTATAATTCAATAACATGTAGAACATGACAGAAGGTGCATTTATTTTGCATTCATTGCCCAAGAATGTTCAAACTGCAAAGATTTGGATGCGTTTTGTGAGAAATTCACAGGCACATTGGGCGCCTATGAACTAGTCTCTCCTCTGCTCTGCACATTTTACTGAAGACTCGTATGAGACCTCTGATCTGTTGAGGAGCGTTGGCTATAAGCCCGTATTGAAAGAGGGTGCAGTATCAACAATTAAAGGAAAATAAAACTATAAGAAAAGGGAAAGTAAGTTCAGTTGCACCAGTTCTCCCGGAGTGCGAGCCAAGGGTTGTTGCTAAAACCTGGGACGGAATGGGACATATTATCGCTCGGGCAGTGACCTCCCCGCAGTTGTTGCTAAAACCAGTGACGTCCCGTCCAGGGTTTTGGTAATTGCCTGATCCGAGCAGTAATGGCGGAGTACTCAGTATGGAGAAAATGTAGAATGAGTGGACCAGCCATCTGATTTTTTTTTTCACTGGATATGCTCGCCTCAGCAGCAATATCTCGTCCTTACGTGGAAGAAGCGAATGAACCGAGAACTGAACAAACAACTAAAAGTCAGATTGTTTCAAAACAATTAGCCACAAGATCGGCCTTCAAGAAGCGAGAACACAGAAGGGTAAGCGCTGACTCATTTGGATTAAAAAAAACAACAAAAACAACACCACTCGTTGTTTACATGCATTTAAATTAATACGATGTAGCTTGTATTGTGTGTTTAAGTTACCGGTATAGGATTATTTAATTTGCTTCAGAATGTGATTGTCTCAGTTCATCTGATTATTTAATTAGCCTTTTACATTTTATCAGTGAAAATGCATGCATGTACATGTATGTTGCATAAGTTATAACACCTATCCTGTTTTAATGAGAGTCAACCCGCAATCAATGAAGTCAAATCAGTCTTAGTTGAGCAAGTCGGTAACGCTATTTCTTACTTTCACCATAAATTTTTATTTATATGACTTTGGTCTATAGCTGTCAAAGGCCTCGGCCGTAAAACCAGTTCCCGCTGTGACGTCACGCGCTCAGGGCTGGCTGGCTCAGCGGGGCAGCTCAAATTCCAACTTTGCAGTCGATTTTAACTCACAAATTTTTTTTTTAATTCCCATTTATGCAGCATACAAGAGTCAAGGATGGAGATACTATCCACTCAGAAATGTATTTAAAAATAAAGGTTCTGAGTGTCCCACCACACCATCCCACTGGGGTTGAGGTCTGGACTTTGACTTGGCGATTCAAACGCCTTGATTTTTTTTTTCTCCTTTAGCCATTCAGGTGGTTCTATGTAGTGCTGAATTATAGGGTGTACTTGTTTTTTCCCCAGCTGGTTTCTGAATGTTGGTTTATGTTTTTGGGGTGGTACAGATACTATATATTGAAATCTCTCCTGTTTTCATTTGTTTATAGAAGTTGGTGAGAACCACACAATTGTTATTTAAATCCTGATAAATAAAAGCATAGTATTGAAAGAGGGTGTACTTTTTTCCTATGTCTGTAGTTAGTGCTATAGCTATCCATGTGGAACGTGAAAATGAGCGTCCCTGGCCCACCCTCAGTAAAATATTTCAGTAAGAAATGACTCATAAAATGAGGCATCTTCTTTGCATCCCTAGAAGGCATAAACTCCACTGAATATGAAATAGCATGTTGAGGTAAATGGGGTTAGACTAGGAAAGTTTAGCATAATCTAGTAGTCCAGGATATTTTACTTCTAATTAATTAATTAGCAAACGACGTAGTCATGAATATGACTAGGAAACTTACAGACTGAATGATGTTTTCAGGCAAAGTAATAAAAGTTAGGTGTTCACATAAACATTACTTAATTTCATGAGCTATAAACATTTACATTTTAATACTTAGTACATTTAAAAATAGCAACTTTTTACTTTCACTTGAGTACAGTTTTGCCTAGATACTACCACTTTAAACTGAGTAACTTTTTTGACTAATACTTTCACTTAAGAAAAATTACTTTTTTTTTTAAACACCCACCACACACACACACACACCAAGAATATCACTGAACTCTCACCTCATCAACTGATTGTATTTGGCCAGACGCTCAGATCTACATGGAGCTCCAGTCTTGATCTGAGAAGAAGAAAGAATGTACATATTGTTCAGTTTTAATACAAAGTTGATATAAGACCTTCACCATTTTACAAGGTTTTAAAAATTTCCTAGTTTTATCAAATGTGTCAGGTTGGTTAAGTGAGGTTAATTTCAAACCACAGTTTGTGAGGCTCTACAAATGTGCGTCCGTAAAGGATAGTGAGCATCACTGGGTACCTCAGGGAACTGCCCCATCACTTTTCCTCTTAATTCTCTAAAGATTACATTTTCAGTACAACACCAGCTCAGCCACCTGCAGATGTTCTCTGTTGACTCTTCTATTGTGGGGTGCATTCAGAATGGAAATAAATCAGAGTACAGAAGATTGGCAGGAGATGTATTTCTTACAGAAGCTTTGTCTCATGGTGCAGGGAAAACTATCTATATCTTGGTAGTTGCCAAGACAAAAGAACATAGTGGATTTTCAGTATGTTAAAGAGTCTGTAATACCAGTAATCATCCAGGGGGAGGAGGTGCAGTCCTACAAGCATCTCAATAAGCTGATCAAGAAAGCCAGCTCTATCACAGGTCTGACTTTAGAGTCATTGGAAACAACTACAGAGAAGAGGATGGTAGAAAAACTGGAGAACTGCTAATCCTTTTCATGCTTTCCAGGAGCACATTTAGCCCTCATCTCCTTCAACCATGGCACTCTAGGAACTGCTATGGAAGCTCCATCAGACTTCACAGTGCCTCCTCACAACAGAACACACCTCCAGCCTCCCACAGTGAATCAATGGGCCAGAATTCATTCATATACTACATACATTATATGGCCAAAAGTTTGTGGACTCCTGACCATCACACCCATATGTTGTGCATGCTGTAGCATTACAATTTCCCTTCACTGAAACTGAGTGAAAGCTGTGCACAAAAAGGTCCATGAACTGAAGTGACATTGTTTGCCAAGAGTGGTGTGGAAGAACAGTGGGGTTGAGGTCAGGGATCTGTGCAGGACACTCAAGTTCTTCAAAAAACCTTGCATTGCACACAGGAGCACTGTCATGCTGGAACACGTTTGGGCCTCTTAGTTCCATTGAACAAAGATTGTAAAGCCTCAGCATTGATGATAGCATTCTTGGAATGCTATCTGGGAGACATGAAATTTGCATTTCTCTGCTTTGACAAACAGTTGGTTCTCAAGGAGTCAAAACAGGACCTTTTTTCATGTGTACGTGACTTTCTTGGGTAGGAGAATTAGATCAAGATGTCAATGTAGGCAATGACGAATTTCCCAAGCATATCCCTCAATGTGTCATTAACTGGAAGCCCATACAACATCACACAGTACTTATAGTGGCCAGAGGTGATGCTAAAACACTGTCTTCCACTCATCACCCTCTCAAATGCATAATCCATCTGATTATAATACCAGATTATAAGCACTATGTAGGTCAAACTTGGTAAACACTTTAGCTGATCCGAGTTATTCAAGGGCTAAGGGAACTGAAGGCAAGGGATAGTGGTATCTTACTGTGATCTGGTTGAGTCCTCTATACTCAATGCATGGCCTAAGGCCCCCTTTCTTTCCCACGAAAAAGAAACCTGCAGAAGCAGGCAACATGAATGGATAGATGTAGCCCTGTTGTAGCACCCCCTGCACATAATCCTCCATAGCCTTCTGCCTAGCGATAGATAGTGGTTACATGGAGCAGTGAGGGGGAATGGAGCCAGGAAGTAGGAGCCCACTGGCTTTACTCTGACTGGACCAAAAGTGTTTGATGCAAGGTTTGGACCACTGTAGAATTTCTTTGTCCAATCATGAAATCTGTGGGTTGTGCTGTTGCAGCCATGGGAATCCCGAAATGATGGGTTGGTTCTTGGTTACTGTGACTAGAAAAGAGATGGTTTCATAGTGTATGGTGCTGACTTGGAATGTTAGATGTTTGGTGCTTGACATGATTAGGCCATACCCAATAAGTCCACCATTGATGGTCTTGATCTCAAGGGGATTTTGGAGTGGTAGTATGGGGATTTGTAGTCACTGCACTGTGTCCCTGTGAATGAAGCTCCAGAATCCATCAAGGCTGAGAGGACAAACAGATTACGAAAGCCTTATCTGCACATCTAGCATGAGACTCAGACAGACTCACAGAGAGGGCTTAAGGTGGTTGGGGCTCTCTCAGCCATTATTGAAGCTTTGGCACTTCCCTGACAAGGACAACTTGACATATGGTGTGTGGAGTCCCCACAATAGAACAGCAGCCTTTTTCTGCACCATCATGGGCTCTGGGTTCTCGGAAACTTGGGAGGTTATTGGGAGTGTGCAGTGATGGGTGGCTTCTGAGCAGATTGTCAAGTCAAATGGACACATCGATGAAAGAGTTGAGAGAGGGTTGATTGTCCCGACATACCAGTTCAGGGAGTATCTCAGGATTTAGACCTTGATGTTTCAGCTACTTCCTGCTGCAAGCGTGCAAAATTTGAGCACATACCCTACAACTCATATCCTCCTTTGTTTAATGGTGAGTAGTTCACCACCCTCCACCCCCTGATCAAAATCTTGGTGAAACAGCTCAATGAATTGGAAATAGACTTGCCACCCTTCTCTGATACTGCAGTCGCCCACTTGTATGCTTTACTGGTGAGAAGCTTGAAAATCTGAGCAATTTTCTGTTGGTCTGTGGTCCCCATCTGAGTGGTGAAAAGCAGGGAGCACTGCAGCAGAAATCCCTTGCATTCAGACACTTCTGAGAACTTGTCAGGATTGGGCATAAGTGTGCTGGAGTTCATAACTGACACAGGGTGAGCTAGGACTGCCTGCGACACACCACTGGTGAGCTGGGTAACACAGGCATCAAGTTCACCCAGATATTACTGCTGTTCGCCCAGAAGACAACCCTGTGCAGACAAGACAGCCTGCCTGCTCTCTTCTGCTACATCCATGATGAAGTAATCTGTCAGGAATGCAGGCAACAGACAGATGTAAAATCAGAAACCAAGTTTATTAAGCAAACAGGCAGATAAATTCAAATCATAGGCAAAAATCAGGATCCAGAAACAGGCAAAGGTCAGGCAGGGCACAAACAGAATTTCAAAGGCAAAGTCCAAAGAAAGTTAAACCAGAAAAGAAGCACACTAAACAAAAGGCTTGGTAAAATCAGGCAGGATGCACTGAGTGTTTACTTCAAAGACTAGGTGCTGCAAGAGTGCTTCAAGAGTGTGCTGTGGTGACTAAATCAAGGTGTGTGCAATCAGTAATCAGGGGACTGTGAGCGGGTAGATGCAGGATGGGTGTTGTAGTCTGTGGTGGCCATATTTGAAGGCAGCTGTGAATGCTGATAAGTGGAGCCTAGAGTGTTAGCAGGTGCAGACATGACAACTATATGTTAAATCCTGTTGGCTGTCCAATTGCTCCAAATGCAGAAGTGAAATAGCCTGATATCACCATTGCACATGGTCTTTTGCTGCACATATAGACTAGTGTAGTCCTCCTCTTGTGTCAGCTTCAGACCTCTGATGTACATGCACTGAGGTCCAAGAGAGCACTAATAAAAAATGCTTCTATTTTTCATTCTTTTCCAGTTTAATATAACAGTTTTCACTATAAATTATAATATTGACAACAGCTTGATTGAAATGTGTCATCTTTATTTACATGCATGTTAGTGTTTCTTGGTATTTGCTATGTCTCCATTTTAGATCAAACCCACTGGAATGTCATCTGATCATATGCTTCAACAATAAAAGAGACTAGATATGAGGGAAATCTGACTTTCTGTACAAAGCACTTAATATGGTCAGTATCAACATCTAATTTCTTTGTTTTAAATATTTCAAAACCTTTATTTTCCACTTAAAATTGAAAAAAAAAATCTCAGATTTTCAGTATAGTCTCGGACGTTTGGGCCCCAATTCATATTATACACTAAACTAGACACAAATAGCATAATTAACCAGTTATAGTATTTACAAGAGCAAAATAAAATTGACAGTATTGTTTCCATTTTATCAACACTACAATGTCTGCCAAAAAAAAAAAAATACTACAGTGATTACAAAATACTGTTACTGAGCTATAAAGTTCAAAATGATCTTGCCCCAAAGTACAGTGTTTTGCATAAATGTTCACCCCTTTGACCTTTTCCACATTTTTAGAGTTACAACGTGGGACTGCTATCAACTTAACTGGGATTATACACTCACTGCCACTTTATTAGGAACACCTGGAGAATTGCCAGACAGGTTTGGGTCAAATAGGAGGGTTTAAGAAATAATAAAAATTAAAAAAAAAAAAAGGGCCCCTCCCTCTCATGCCAGAATCTGGTCTTCCCAGGCAGTCTCCTGTCCCAATACTAACCAACTCTTTAAGGTGTATGGGTGCAGCGCCGATCTCAGTTTCAGTAGCCCTCAGCCTCTCGCCTATACAGCTAGGGTTACAGTGGGGGGGCGGGTCCTCTGGTAACGACAAGAGTTTGACTTCCCCACTCGCATCTGTACTGCAGCGTGCCTTGCCAGACGGTAGCAGGTACCATTTTTATAATGGTCTTTGGTATGACCCGACCGCAAGTAGAACTTGCGATCTCCCGGTTGATAGGCAGACACGCTAATCACTAGGCCAACTCGCGGTCAAATAGGAGGGTTACAGTAACTCAAATAATTACTTATCCATACTGCAAACCTGGAGATGGATGGGCTACAACAGCAAAAGGCCACATCAGAATCCTTTCCTGTCACCCAAAAACAGGAATCTGAGGGTATGGGGCACAAACTCGCTGAAACCGGACAGATGATGGGAAATATTCAGCCTGATCTCAGTGAATACATCACCTTTTATGATCTTTAAGCACCTCATCAACTACCAAGGATTGTATAAACTGTAATAGAGGGCAGAGCCTTTGTTTCCAGTGTCATGCATCTATGGAATAACATTTTTGCTATGTGTCTTCCTTCATATAGAAAGTGCAGAGTTAGTGGTTGCTGCTGGTGTTCATGGTGCAGGCTCAGAGTGAGGTCATAACTACTGCCATCTGGATCGCCACTTTTAGCTACTAGATGTGCCAGAGCCTCAGCTTGCACGATGATTATCATACAAACCATATGTCATGAAATACTGGGTGCTCCAAACTGCATTAACAATCTGGTGTGTCTTTATGCCAAGCTGTACATGTGCTCTTGCTTTCCATAACACTGTCGTGCCAATCTTGAGGTACTGAAAGGTAGAAAGGTACTTTCTCCAACTCCCAACCATGCATGGGTAAATTCTTTTCTGTTGTGCCACTCAGGAGACCCAATGTTCTAACACAGAGTTCTAACACCATTGTTTTTAATATCAGGAATTTCAGGTTTGAACCAGTTTCCTGTGTTAATCTCACTTGCACTCTGTACTTATACACTGTCTGGTGTCAAACAGAAGTAAACTGACATTTAGACAAGTCAATATAATTGTCTGGAGATGAATACCACCTGTCCAGTGCAGAGCCCAACTACAAGATCTGCAATGAATGTGTCCTCTGTCTCTCCAGAGCGATGGCTGACCATCACACCCCAGCCATTGGCCTGGGCCAGCTTACACCTGAGAAAGCAAGAGACCAAGACAACATGAGGGAACCAGAGTATTAGGAATACCTGTGAACTTATCAAATGAATGTAAAATAAAATGGTTACTGAAGGAAGGAAGGAAATCCAGGAGGGTGAGGACTAAGACAATTGCACAACTTTGGAGTGAAAATGTATTGAGGTTGGCACTAATTGTTGGTCCACATTATAGGCACCACACAGTGTAAAGATGTTTGCAGGGACTTCCACAAAGCTTCATTATAATAGTGGGGATTAAGTCAGTCTGCGCATGTACAGACTTGAACATGTTCTATCCAAACTAAATGCCAGCACATGACTTAAATGAAGACCTTCAATGAAGGGAATACAGAAAGCTGACAACACCAGACTATCACGCACCAAAGCAAACAATGTCTGGCCTATGCTGCATGAAGTCATGCGACAGGTATCTGTGACTTACGCATGGATGGCCTCTGTGACTGTGCCGATTTGGTTGACCTTCAGAAGCAGGCAGTTGCAAGCACGTTCCTCTGCTGCTTTCTCTATCCTCTTTGGGTTTGTCACCGTTAAGTCGTCGCCCACTATCTGGATCCCCACAGAACCAGTCATCCGAGTCCATGCTGCCCAGTCATCCTGATCAAACGGGTCCTCAATAGATACCACTGTCAGTGAAAAAGACTTAATATTAGAGGAATATTACCAAAAAATAAAAGTTAATGAACAGTGCTTAACATGATCCTAACTGCAAAGTATTCACTGCTTTTCCAACTTTCATGAACAGATTGGATGATTCCAATTTCATCTGGAGCAAATCTGAGTATTGGAGATTTTACTAAACTGGAGTTTGATAAAATGGTTCAATTTCATGGTTAAACCTACTAAATAACATGCCTTTTGACATGCAAGTGCTAACCTGTGTATAAACTAGAACTGTGAGTAAACTTACTATAGAATACCCCCCCACACTTATGAACCTGTCATCATATATTGCCATATGTAAGGGAATAAGTTGAATTATCTTCCCTTTGAAACATCAGACTGGGATTATTTTCCTTCATGCACATCTTCAGGTGGTATACTGCAACTCTGTAAAGTTTCATCAAAATCCATCAAACTGTTTAGGAGGAGTTGCGCTTACAAGACACATGGACAGATGGGGTAATTCCTATACCCCCCCCAACTTTGTTTGCGGGGGGTATAATAATTAATATTAATATAGATATCCCAATTTCATTTAAATGGACAGTCTAGTTATTATGTAGCAAAGAAGCGATAAATCAAAACAAAATCCATTTGTTAATGAATCAGTACCTGGAAAGTCATTGACAAAACTCTGGTAGATCTCTAGGAGTTTCTCACTGGTGATGTTTCTTTCAGGATCTGGAGGTGATTTGAAGTCAAGGTCATACTTCCCATCACGGTAGAACTCAGAGGCAGCGACGTCCATCCCAATCACAACCTTGTCTGTGAAACCTGCCTTGTCTATGGCAGTCTTGACCAATTCGAGAGCTGAGAAGGACAAAAGAAGACAAGAGAAATTCAGATAAAACCAATTCAATGTTTATTATCTTTGCTTATTCAAAAACATGAAAACACACCTTCACTGTTCTCTAGGATATTTGGGGCAAAGCCTCCTTCATCACCCACATTAGTGGCATCCTGTCCATACTTCTCCTTGATTACTCCCCTCAGAGTCTGGTAGAGCTCAGCCCCAACACGCAGAGCATCACGAAATGACTCTGCCCCAACAGGAAGCACCATGAACTCCTGCATGGCCAACTTATTTCCAGCATGGGATCCACCATTTATCACATTAAAGGCCTGCACACAAAGAAGAAATATTAAGGCAAACGATGACTGATTAGAGAAAAAAGAAGTAGTAGATGTGGGAGAAGAGAGGCTTAGGGTTTACGTGTGTCTAACTTTGTTCATGGACATCAAAATATTTCTTGAACACAGTTTGGTACTTGTATAAAGTAGGCCTATACATGAATACATTTTAATAAATAATTAAGTTAATTGAATAATGAGGGGCGGCACGGTGGTGTAGTGGTTAGCACTGTCGCCTCACAGCAAGAAGGTCCTGGGTTCGAGCCTAGTGGCCGGCGAGGGCCTTTCTGTGCGGAGTTTGCATGTTCTCCCTGTGTCTGCGTGGGTTTCCTCCGGGTGCTCCGGTTTCCCCCACAGTCCAAAGACATGCAGGTTAGGTTAACTGGTAGCTCTAAATTGACTGTAGGTGTGAATGTGAATGGTTGTTTGTCTCTGTGTCAGCCCTGCGATAACCTGGTGACTTGTCCAGGGTGTACCCCGCCTCTCGCCCATAGTCAGCTGGGATAGGCTCCAGCTTGCCTGCGACCCCGTAGAACAGGATAAGCGGCTACAGATAATGGATGGATGGATGAATAATGAGGTAAATTTAAATATCTTACAGGCACTGGCAACACTAGTTCTGTGTTTCCAGCCAGGTCGGCAATATGGCGATACAGGGGAATCTCCTTTTCTGCTGCTCCAGCTTTGCAAATGGCCAGGGACACCCCGAGAATGGCATTGGCACCAAACTGAGCTGTGGAGATACAGATCTGCTGCTCTTATTCGACTCATTATATCCACAGATATTGAATGCAACTGATGTCACTCCTTTTATTACTTAAAATGATGTAAATATGTAAACGTAAGTGATATATACATGTTGCCATGTAAGGAATAAAACACAGAAGAGCATGCAGTTAGAGGAAAATAATCAAATAAACAGTGACGTGATCCAACCCAACATGAAGGCCTATTACCACCCTGAAGTCTATTACTACCACCCTGAAGTGGATTATTTTTGAAAACTGTACATCCGAAAGTGTTCTATTCCTCTTATACCACAGCAATATGCCAACCATGACAAAATATTGTTTATTAAAGAACGGCAAGTCATACACTATATGGCAAAATGTACTGCATGAGCACACCTGAACTTCAGACTCAATGCGTTCTTCTGAAAACTGTTGCCACAAAATTTGAAGGACACATCTAGTCTTTGTGAGTTGTATTATTAATATTTCCCTTCACTGCAACTAAGGGGCACAAACCCTGTTTCATCATGACAATGACATCGTACACTCAATGTTGTGGAACATCCACTGAACACATTAGGCCATTTATTTTAATTTTTTTTGTATAATTAGGTTCTCAAATATTTTTGAAAACAACTACAGGGTCAGTGGTCAAAATTCATTCAAATGTCATAAAGTTTGGCGCCACACGTTAGAGCTGTAACCGGGCCTGAAAAGTCAAGCTCGACCCGGCCCGAGCCCGACAGAATTCGACCCGAGCCCGACAAGTACACCGTTTTAAAAGCCCGAACCTGTTTACAGCCCGATATTAGGCTATTCAAATGTGTGCAGGCACACAGCTCTTTTGCCTTTTGTCAAGAATGAGTCATTTATACATTTTTTAACATCATTTATTCATGACTGATGTACAGTAGGTTATAGGCCACTTGGAACTTGGAAAAAATAAATAAAATGTCCCCTTTTAACATCGTAATATCTCAGGCCTACGCATAGTCTATAAATAGGCCAAAGCCTATTAAGGCCTAAAAAAACTATTAGCGACAAAAAAAAAAAAAAGACAATTCTAAACTAACATAGGTAGGCCTGTTTGTAACTAATGAAATAGGCCTGACACGAAAAGTTACATAAAATTGAGATTAGGCCCAAGACGAATGAAAACTGGGCTTGCTTGCAGTCGCCTTTCTCCACAATCATCACGAATGTGAATAGGCCAATGCACCAATAAAAATGTGTTTTTCTTAACAAATTTAATTAAGATAAATTCTAAATTAAGATGTGTATTTGGCAGTAACAAAATTAAGATAAAGGCTCCGCAGGCTTTGTTTCCCCACGTCTCTCCACAATCCGGCCTCAACGCGATGATGAACAGCAGCTGAAATTTAATAAAAGAATAATACCTACATTAACCTATATGCTCTGTCTACATTGTGCGTTTAAGACTCAATTAATGTTTAGTTATAATTTGAAAAACCTTTACTCACCAAGATTAGGTTACATGTTTTTGTGGATGAAAATTATTGAATCCACTGTAGATGGCTTCAGCGCGGTTCTGCGCTCACTGATGGTGCGTCCAGCAGCACTGAACACCCTTTCACTGCTGCTGGCCGGGATGCATAGTACTGATCTGGCTAATTTTGCAAGTTTTGGGTAGGATGGGGCGGCACGGTGGTGTAGTGGTTAGCGCTGTCGCCTCACAGCAAGAAGGTCCGGGTTCGAGCCCCGTGGCCGGGGAGGGCCTTTCTGTGCGGAGTTTGCATGTTCTACCCGTGTCTGCGTGGGTTTCCTCCGGGTGCTCCGGTTTCCCCCACAGTCCAAAGACATGCAGGTTAGGTTAACTGGTGACTCTAAATTGAGCGTAGGTGTGAATGTGAGTGTGAATGGTTGTCTGTGTCTATGTGTCAGCCCTGTGATGACCTGGCGACTTGTCCAGGGTGTACCCCGCCTTTCGCCCGTAGTCAGCTGGGATAGGCTCCAGCTTGCCTGCGACCCTGTAGAACAGGATAAAGCAGCTACAGATAATGAGATGAGATGGGTAGGATGGTTTGTTTATCTTCCACCAGCCAAGAACATCCATTTCATTTTCCATGACAGCCGTTTCAATGTAGCGAGTGACCTCGTCATCTTCCCAGTCAGCTTGCTGTACATTTTCCCAATCCGCAAAATTCGCTCTTTTTGCCAGAGGAGTGTTTTCGACTGCAGAGAGCTCTGGGTCCACATCTTGTGCACCTGCAGCCATGGCTTGCAGAAGAGTGCGGGCATGGGCATGGACACATTCCTGTCTGAGTGTGACAACATTCTAAGTTGGTTAAACTTTGGCCAGAGGAATGTTGCGATCTTGTGGAGGTCCTGTATTATCACTTTATGTGTGAGCCAGTCTTAATGCCGTTTACGCACGACAGCTTGCTGAGGGGAGTCCAGGGCATTGGGTTGATAGTGGCGTTTCAGTTTCTCACACCAGAGACACACACGATTCAGTGTTGGATAGTTGTCTCCCTCAAGTTCCCGCTGTGCATCATAGAACGGCCTCAGAAAGTTAATCAAAAAGCCCAGTGTGTCCGGTGCTATTTTTTCAATGCGTGCGCTCTCCCCTCGTGCCTCCAGCTTTTCATGGAGCTCATGATACAGTATATGGCCTGTATAGAGGTCAGTGTGAGGTACACTGTACTGAACCGAGTGTCTCCCATTTGCAGCAATGTTGTTGACAGTTGCGCAGCCAACCCAGACTGTTTAACGTACCTCACTAATGATTTAGCAGCAGAAATGGTATCTCCTATGTCCGGAGCACCGTCGGCTTTGGATAACTCGGCAAGGTCGAGTCCATGGCGCAGTACCGTGTTAATGACATGGTCAATGCAGTCCAATCTCTGGTATGGCCGCAGAGCTAATTTAATGTTTGCCCCCTCATCGGTCACCCATACAATTTTGCTGAGAGAGGAAGCGTCAAGGCCAAACTTTGTTACCAGTAATTTCAATATCTCCTGTCTGATATTTTCTCCCGTCTTTGCCTCTTCCAAAGGGAACATTGCAGTTGTCAGGGTTTTATTCACCAGTTCCATATCCTCACTTATGAAATTGCATCTCATCTCATCTCATTATCTGTAGCCGCTTTATCCTGTTCTACAGGGTCGCAGGCAAGCTGGAGCCTATCCCAGCTGACTACAGGCGAAAGGCGGGGTACACCCTGGACAAGTCGCCAGGTCATCACAGGGCTGACACATAGACACAGACAACCATTCACACTCACACCTACACTGCAAAAAATAAAAATCTTAGGAAGTTTATTTGTCTATTTTCAAGTCAAAACATCTAGCCACCCTTATTATAAGACATAATTGCCCAACAAGCAAAACCTCATTTAGCTAGAAAGGCTAGTTTTTAGACAGTCCATCTTGAAAATCTTGTATAGACAAAATGCCTTGAAAAAGTCTTATTTGGAGCACCTTTGAAAATAAAACAAGTTTTTTTAAAAACAAGTAAGTACATTTTGGACATTTGTCAAATGCGGTTCATCTTGTTTCAAGAAAAAAAAAACAAAGTATGCTTGTTTTGGGAATAAATGAACTTTACTGAAATCTTTGAATCTTTCATTATATTCAACTCCACCTTACAGATCCTAAGTTTACTGCGACTGTTTTCTCAGTCATTCAGAGTGAGCTCCTTCTAGATGCTCTACATACTCGAGACCAGACAAGTGCCTTCAAAAAGGCTATGAGTGAGTGGAGGGCGATTTAGTGAGGTCTTTTTGGAATGCTGTGAGTTAAGTTCAGTGTTTGTTTGGTTTTTTTTTTGTGCCTGATCTTGTAAACCCCTCATACACATGAATAGTCAGTGCCCCCAAAATGCACTGTTGCTTTTGGCGTTGTGTAAGCACTGTAAGTCAAAATGCGTAGACTTTTTTATTTATTTATTTATTTATTTTATGCCTGAGGTCCTGGGGAAGTGGAATCTTAAGAGATGTTTTAATGTTTGAATGTTGAAATGGGAAAAAATAAAATAAACTTGTTGCAATGCTACACGTGTCGTCAACTTGATTCAAGATAGTCTCTGGTCTCATATCTAGAGTATTTTACTAATTACAGGTCACAAAAGGAGAATCTTTTAAGCTAACAATGCTTAGTTGTAGAATTTAACAATCCTAATATTAGTATATTTATCTTAAATTCAGTTTTTACTGCTAAGACTTTGTCATGAATTTAAGTGAAATACCCTTAAAATGAAATAAATAAAAATGACTTGAATGGCTAAATGTAAGAAGTACGATCTTGTTATAAGAACTATTTTGATTATTTTGAGTTAATCAGATCTCGCATAATAAGTTCCCCAATCTTATTTTGGAATTATTTCATCTAAAAACAGGTTAGATTTTTCATCTTACTTTAAGAAATCTTACCAAGTCAAATTTGACTAGTTCCATTGGCAGATTTTTTTCACCTGATTCAAGCAAATATGCTGTGTTTTAATCTTTTATTTCTTATTTTTGAAAGGCCATTTTTTGCAGTGTACGGTCAATTTAGAGTCACCAGTTAACCTAACCTGCATGTCTTTGGACTGTGGGGGAAACCGGAGCACCCGGAGGAAACCCACGCGGACACGGGGAGAACATGCAAACTCCACACAGAAAGGCCCTCGCCGGCCACGGGGCTCAAACCCGGACCTTCTTGCTGTGAGGCGGCAGCGCTAACCACTACACCACCGTGCCGCCCATGAAATTGCATGCGATTGTCAAATAACTAATTTTCCGATAATCCTCTGTCCACATGTCTGTGGTCATTGCAACTGTGCCATCCTTCAACAAATTCTTAAGTTTCTGCACTAAAGCTTCTCTCTTTTCTTCTGCCATGTCAGTACACCTCTTCGCAATTGTCACATGGCGGGGAATAACAGACTTTACGGGAACCCTCCCATATGCAGCCCCGACATTAATTAGTTCTTGCGCCAGCTCTTCAAACCCCTCGCCATTTACGACATTAAAAGGCCTAATGTCTTTACAGCAAAAGCTGACACACTTCTCCATCACCGAATGTTTCACCATGGCAGGGATGGGTTTAAATGCTGTAACAAACGATTTGACTGTAGGTTGATCACTGGCAGGTGTTGAACAGCTTCGATCAACATGTCTTATCAACAATGAATTCCCTGTTGTTTTGCTATCATACTTAAACAGAACGTTGCATCTTTTGCATTTCACATAACCCACTGGCTCATCATTCTCATTATGGACATGGTCAAAACTTTTCCACACCTCAGACTTTACTTTCGCTGATGGTGCAACCAAAACGTAATCACCAGAGGCCAGTCTCCGGTTCACCTCCTCAGCATCCATTTTTGCATGTTTCTGGCGCTAATCGAAACGCATCACCTGACCGCTCATTTACCGCGCAAACCCGAGCCCAGCCCAAGCCTGAGTAAAATGACAGAAATTAAGCCCGAACCCGACCGAACCCGTCGGGTTCAGGCAAAGATCTTCAGCTCTACCACACATCTCTGAGAGCATGTGAACCTAGCAACAAATACAGTTAGTCCTTAATATCAATCCTAAATCTTTATTCATGTTATCATTGTTTTTAGAAATTCAAGCATGTCTGTGATTGAAATAATAATAATAATAATAAAAAGAAATCATTACTTTCAGCGGGTTCAAGAAATGAAATATTAAAAATAAGTGGCCTTAGTGTCTGTTATCACTTATATTATAGCAGCTATAAACAGTGCTCTTACCAGTCTCTCTTTTTCTAAGTTAATAAGACAAAAAAAGGCATGTTACAAGCACTGACACTGGAAACGCCTTCCAAAATGCTAGAGACAAATAGACATGACCTCACTGAAAACTTCAGCAGACTGTATTAACGATTTTTATGTGGTTGGATTTGACGTTACTGTGATTTGGTTGATGTTTCGTCTCTCTTTTATCATATTTATGACTTGGTAACTGCATGAGCTCACATTTATTTTCTGTGCCATCCATCTCAATCATCATGTTGTCCAGTTTCTCCTGTTCCACCACGCTGATCCCCTGTATATCACACCATAAAAATAACATTCGCAATTCAGTTTAATAACCTTCTATAACCCGTTCGGACATAATGTGTACAATTGTACACATGAAGTTCCATAGCATTTTTCCTTGTGTCCAAATGGGTTATCATGATCAGATCAGTGGTTAGTGCATATTAACAACAGTATGTGGCAGAACTTTATTTTGTATCTGAATTGTCTTTATTTTGGACAATATTTTGAGCTTGGTGATGTGATCTTAGTGAAAATAAAGTATTCTTACGCTAAGTGCATCAATAATGTATTTTATGTGGATAAAGATGTTAAAAGTACAGTTGTGTCATGTAGATTCAGGAAATACACCTAAAATAAAATAAATATCATAAATGTATACCCATGCATTTTAGTAGCAACATAACTCAAACTAAGTGCCAACTTCAGGTATGTGTAGCAATAAACCAAAAACTATATTAAAAAGAATATGTGCCTTAAGTTAGCTTTAACAAATTGCAACATATATTATTATAGTTTAGAAGATGTTTAATGTACAACCTGACTTTAGGAAGTGGAGCTCAGTGGTTAAGACACTGGAATACTGATCTGAAGGTTGTGCTTAGGTTTTTCTGTGTCATTGCATACTACAGTGTATTTTACAAATGTACACGTACATGCATTTTTTAAGATTTTATTAAATGTATTCAGGTATATTTAGTAATCCTGAAATATAACTTAAGTTTATTTTAGTTGTAGTATACTGTACATAGCACTGAAGTACTGTATATGTGATATGTATCAGTACAAACTAATATATTTATAAATGTACTTCAAGAGTGATATCAATTGTGTCTACAAATTATATCCTTAGATTTATGTAACTGCAATTAAAATGTGAAAGCTGTTTAAGATTTATTTAAACGTAGCTTAATTCCATTTTAAATACACTCAAGTTGTGTATAGTGTTTAAAGGTACATACTTTTCATGTTAAGTATACTCTTTAAAAGTTCACTTACAGTAAATGCACTCTATTTGTCCTTGATAATTGTTTTTCAAGGTCATCTAATTGTCTGATCTACAATGGATGTGCACTTACAGATTCAATGAGGGCAGGTCCAAGGGTGTCGTTGATGTGGCCAACAGCTTTGAGTACACCTAAGAAAATGTCAAGAACAAAGGATAGGAATTTTTTTTAAAAAATACAATAAATGAAATGTGCTTGCGAGTATTTTAGCCAGAATAACTGGTCTTGAGCTCACCTTTGCCCTTGAAGCGACTCTTGTCTCCATCTCGGAGTTCTAGAGCTTCATAAATGCCGGTAGATGCTCCACTGGGCACAGCAGCCCTGAACAATCCTTAAGATGGACATGGAGGGCAAAAGAGGTAGAGATCAAATAGATGAGAGAGTTATTATGCCACAGCACCAACATGTTTGAATTTTGTTATTGTATTAAGAAGCACTAACAGGGTCAATTCATGTGAGATCACCGAAAGCCTCCTGACTCATATTTCCAAAGACTGATGTCATTAGTCCCAGAAAACAGTGTGCAAAATTTCAGTCTTACATATTTGTTAGGTTTTTGAGGTATGGGGGCATAAATAAAGGGTGTGGCTCGAATTTTACTGTAAAAACGAGTGCTCTAGAAAAAACTCTGAAGTTCCATAAGCCATAACTTTTGAAATATTTAAGCAAGATGCATTAATTTTTCAGGAATAAAGATAAATTGAATATTTAGACCAAAATATATATTAGTGTGGTGGCACGGTGGTGTAGTGGTTCACACTGTCACCTCACAGCAAGAAGGTTCTGGGTTCGAGCCCAGTGGCCAATGGGGGCCTTTCTGTGTAGAGTTTGCATGTTCTCCCCATGTCTGTGTGGGTTTCCTTTGGGTGCTCTGGTTTCCCCCCCAGGCCAAAGACATGCAGGTTAGGTTAATTGGTGCCTCTAAATTGACCGTAGGTGTGAATGTGAATGGTTGTTTGTCTCTATGGGTCAGCCCTGTGATGATCTGGTGACTTGTCCAGGATGTACCCCGTCTCTCGCCCATAGTCAGCTGGGATAGACTCCAGCCCGCCCGCGACCCTGCACAGGATAAGTGGTTACAGATAATGGATGGATATATTTGAGTTCTCGAACACAGTTTTGTGATTATATTAGAAGCAGCGTGCCTTTATTTTACATTTCCATCTGTAGTAAAACAAGGCACATTAATAAATATAGTTTGGTTGAAAATACTAACTTGATATTTCGTGCAGACGCTCATTAAGACCTGCTCTTTCCAGCAGTCCAACTCTTTATGGTAGACTTTGTCATACATGAGCAATGTGTTTGAATTATTTTTATTGGCTCATAACTCAGAAAGTTTTATTTCTTTTCGACAAATACTTAGTTTCCAAAACAGGACTACAATATGAGAAATAAATATGAGAATTTGAAAACTCTGACATATTTAAATCTGGAGATACAGAGGGACAAAACACTCCAAAGCACAAATTATATATATATATATATATATATATATATATATATATATATATATATATATATATTACACACACACACACACACACACACACACACACACACACATACAGTTAGGTCCATATATATTTGGACACTGACACAAATTTTCTTTTTTTACCTGTTTACTGAAACATATTCAAGTTATAGTTATATAATGGACATGGATATAAAGTCCAGACTTTCAGCTTTCATTTGAGGGTATCCACATTAAAATTGGATGAAGGGTTTAGGAGTTTCATCTCCTTAACATGTGCCACCCTGTTTTTAAAGGGACCAAAAGTAATTGGACAATTGACTCAAAGGCTATGGCCGGTTGAAGAGATACACCAAGGAGGGAGAGGCCAGGAGAATAAACAAGCTGTTCTCCACTGAACCAGCCAAGGTGTACTCTCAGTGGCAGGGGAACAACAACCGGTCAGACCCACCAAGAGCTGAGGTGGAAAAATACTGGAAAGATATATGGGAAAGAAAGGCATCACACAACACCGATGCCCAATGGTTAGTGGACCTAAGAGCTGACCACAGCAACCTCCCAGAACAAGAACCAGTAACCAATGGCAGACGTCCAAGAAAGAGTGTCAAAGATGAAGAGCTGGACAGCACCAGGCCCCGATATGATCCATACGTACTGGCTGAAGAAGCTAACTGCACTCCATGAACGCCTAGCAGCACAGATGAACCAGCTGCTGAGGGATGGGACCCACCCAGAATGGCTAACCCAAGGCAGGACAGTCCTAATCATGAAGGACCCCCAGAAGGGGCCCATCCCATCCAACTACCGGCCAATTACCTGTCTCTGCACAACATGGAAGGCCCTGTCAGGCATCATTGCGGCAAAAATGAGTAAGCATGTGGCTCAATACATGAGCGAGGCACAGAAAGGAATTGGCAGTAACACCAGAGGAGCCAAACACCAGCTACTGGTCGATAGAACAGTCGCCCGAGACTGTAAGAAGAGACAGACCAACCTGTGCACTGCCTGGATTGACTACAAGAAAGCCTACGACTCAATGCCACACACATGGATACTGGAATGTCTGGAACTGTATAAGATCAACAGGAACCTAAGGACCTTCATCCAGAACTCAATGGAGATGTGGAAGACAACCCTAGAGGCCAACTCAAAACCCATTGCCCAAGTCAACATCAAGTGCGGCATATACCAAGGAGATGCGCTATCACCAATGCTGTTCTGCATAGGCCTGAACCCCCTCAGTCAGATCATCAAGAAGAGCGGCTACGGGTACCGATTCCGTAGTGGGGCAACAATCAGCCACCTGCTCTACATGGATGACATCAAGCTGTATGCCAGGAATGAACGAGAAATAGACTCGCTGATCCACACCACCCGGATCTACAGCGATGACATAGGGATGTCATTCGGATTGGACAAGTGTGGCCGGATGGTCTCAAAGAGAGGCAAGATGATCCGGACTGAGGGGACTGACCTACCAGAGGGCAACATAGGTGATATCCAAGACAGCTACAAGTACCTTGGCATCCCACAGGCTAATGGAAACCATGAAGAGGCCACAAGGAAGTCAACCACAGCCAAATACCTCCAGAGAGTAAGGCAGGTCCTGAAAAGTCAGCTGAACGGTAAGAACAAGGTCCGAGCCATCAACATGTATGCACTACCAGTCATCAGATACCCCGCTGGTATCATAAACTGGCCAAAGGAGGAGATAGAAGCCACAGATATCAAGACTAGAAAGCTCCTCATCATGCATGGAGGGTTCCACCCCAAGTCCAGCACCCTGAGACTATACACTAAGCGGAAAGAGGGAGGCCGAGGGCTAGTGAGCGTCAAGACCACGGTCCAGGATGAAACATCGAAAATCCGAGAATACATCAGAAAGATGGCCCCAAAGGATGAACTGCTAAGTGAATGTCTCAGGCAGCAGAACCCTGATGAGAGTGCAGAGGAGGAGGAGGAACAGACAACCTGGAGGGACAAACCCCTACATGGCATGTACCACCGTCAGATAGAGGAAGTGGCTGATATCAAGAAATCCTACCAGTGGCTGGATAATGCAGGACTGACAGACAGTACAGAGGCACTAATCATGGCAGCACAAGAACAGGCCATAAGCACAAGAGCCATAGAGGCCAGGATCTACCAGAGTAGATCAGACCCAAGATGCAGACTGTGCAAAGAAGCCCCTGAAACAGTCCAGCATATAGTAGCAGGGTGTAAGATGCTAGCTGGATCAGCGTACAGGGAGAGGCACAACCAAGTGGCTGGGATAGTATACAGGAACATCTGCAACCAGTATGGAATAGAAGTACCCAAGTCCCAATGGGCCATACCACAGAAGGTGGCTGAGAACAACAGGGCCAAGGTTCTGTGGGACTTCAGCTTCCAGACTGACAAACAGATCCTGGCTAACCAACCGGACATAGTGGTGGTGGTGATAGATGTGGTGATCCCAGCTGACGCCAACATCAGGAAGAAGGAACATGAGAAACTTGAGAAGTATCAAGGGTTGAAAGAGCAGCTGGAACGGATGTGGAAGGTCAAGGGTTGCGTGGTCCCCGTGGTAGTGGGGGCACTTGGGGCAGTAACCCCCAAACTGGGAGAGTGGCTCCAGCAAATCCCAGGAACAACATCTGAAGCCTCAGTCCAGAAGAGCGCAGTCCTAGGAACATCGAAGATACTGCGCAGAACCCTCAAACTCCCAGGCCTCTGGTAGAGGACCCGAGCTTGAGGATGACATGGATACCACCACCCCCGCCGGGGGTGAGAAGGAGATTTATATTATATATATATATATATATATATATATATATGGGTGTATGGGGTGTCCAGGAAGAGGTAGTACCTTTAGCAGGAGGGCTCGCCATGTCCTTGTCAGGACAGCTTGTCTGTTACTGGTCCTCACCTGACACTCAGCTCTCGCCAGTGGCTCCACGTAGCTGTCGCATGCAACAGCGGCCACACCCTGGGCACTGGCCTTGGCAGGCTTGCTAAACCAGGTGAGGGTAGCCGATGGGTTCCAAACCCTCGGTGAATTAGAATTGGGCGGTGTCAGCCCCACTGCATGCGGAGACTGACTCCCGGCGGAATGAACGGAAGAGATCTCCTGAAGATCCAACGTTTGTGAAGGCGGTGGCAGCAAGCGTTGTGGAACGCCTAGAGCATGGACGCGGCATCCAAAGAAGTCCTGGTCATCCACTGCAGCCAAGGAGGCCCCCAGTTGTAACATTCCCTTGTGCCACTGGACCCTGGCTTCTGCGGCCGAGAGGGTGGGGTTGTTCCCGTGCAACAGCTTCCCCACCAAAATCCGATCACACACAGGTTATGTGCAGATCCCCCTTCCTTTCCCCAATTCCTTCCTCTCAACTTCTCCTGAAAGTCCTGCGGCGACGGGAGTGGGGCGAAGCGACAGGTAGTGGTTACTACTGGCAGTTGTAGCCTTAAACCTGCACGTAGGCGGCCTGGGACAGATGGTCGTCCTTCATTGTACCTGGGGCAGCAGTGGAGTTCGGCAGCATCCCTGGTGACTGAGCAGCCCTTTTTAGGACAGCACGGCTCACCCTAGCAAGGGAGGGGCCTAGAAAAGGTGGCCTAAACATTGCCTGCCCTAATTCACTAACTGGCCAGCATGCTGCGGCTGGCAGTTAACCCTATTAGCGGTTGAAAAGAAAAAACAAAGAAAATTATCCTTGGCACTTGGAACGTGCGCACCCTGCTAGACAGAGAGAACACAGCAAGGCCTCACAGAAAAACTGCCCTGGTAGCTAGAGAATTGGCATGATACAGGATCAACATCACCGCGCTCAGTGAAACCCGCTTTGCTGAAGAAGGAGCAATCTGCGATCCAGATGGGGGCTACACCTTCTTCTGGAAAGGAAAGGCAGAAGCTGAAGACAGACAACACGGAGTTGGATTCGCTATTCGTAACACCTTGCTACGCCAACTCCCTGATCTCCCCACCGGCATCAATGAACGGCTGATGAAAATCCGCTTCCCTGTCAGTCGCTCAAGGCACGTTACCATCATTAGTGCCTATGCCCCCACGCTCACATGCAGTGACGAGGACAAGGAGAATTTCTATGAAGCCTTGGACTCCCCCTTGAAGTCAACTCCTGCAAGCGACAAGCTAGTAGTCCTAGGAGACTTCAATGCAAGAGTTGGGACGGATCACCAGAGCTGGGAAGGAATTTTAGGCCCCCAGGGAGTCGGCAAGATGAACAGCAATGGGCTGCTGCTCCTGACTGTGTGTGCTGAGAATGGTCTCACCATCACCAACACCCTCTTTAGACTGGCCAACAAGTACAAGACCACATGGATGCATCCAAGGTCCAAACAATGGCATCTCATAGACTATGTCATTGTCCGGCGGCAGGATACACAGGACATGATGATCACAAGAGCCATGCGAGGAGCGGAGTGCTGGACTGACCATAGGCTGGTGAGGGCGATCCTCAACCTTCACATAGCCAAGGTTCATCGCAAGAAGCCCAAAACTGCTCACCCAAAATTCAACCTCACAAAGCTACTGAACCCTTCCACAAGAGAAATTTCAATCCCACCTAGACGACGCTCTGACTGCTCAAGGACCATTGACTGGCAACCCAATAGAACAATGGAACCAGTTCAAGCACACGGTGACAGAGTCAGCCAAAGCCACTCTAGGTCTGCAGAGGCGTGTCCATCAGGACTGGTTTGATGAGAACAATGCTGAAATCAACAAACTCTTAGAGGAGAAGCACAATGCCTACATCATCTGGCAGAATGACCCATCTTCCATCTCCAAGAAAGAAAGCTTCAAGCACCTCCAAAGCAAAGCCCAGAGAGAACTGCGCGCAATGCAAGACAGCTGGTGGGACAGAAAAGCTGAAAAGGTTCAACTTTACGCCGACCTAAATTACTCTACGGAGTTTTACAGTGAGCTCAAGGCCGTGTATGGACCACAGAGACCCAGCACAACCCCACTACTGTCGGCAGATGGTCAGACCTTGCTGAAAGATAAGGACAGCCTCACACAACACTGGAGGGAACATTTCTTCACCCTCCTCAACAGACCGTCCACAGTTGACCCTACAGCTTTGAACGTAATCCCAGAGAAGCCAGCGCTTGAGGAACTTGACCTGCCACCCACCCTTGAAGAAGTCACCGCCGCAGTGAAGCAGATGAACTCGGGTAAGGCGCCAGGCATGGACAGCATCCCAGTCGAGATATACAAGGCAGCCAGCCCATTGGCCCTGGACACACTCCACGAGATACTTTGAAGCATTTGGGAAGAAGAATCCATGCCACAGGACTTTCGAGATGCCATTGTTGTCTCTTTATTCAAGAACAAGGGCAGCAAATCTGACTGTGGCAATTACCGTGGCATCTCCCTCCTCTCTATCGCTGGGAAGATACTCGCCAGGGTCATCCTGAACCGCCTTGTCAGCGCCGTCTCAGAACCGTCACTGCCAGAGTCCCAGTGTGGCTTCAGACGAGGCCGCAGCACCATCGACATGATCTTCTCGGTGAGACAGGTCCAGGAAAAGTGCATCGAGCAGTGGATGGATCTTTATGCAGTCTTCATAGACCTTACGAAGGCCTTTGATACGGTGAACAGAAAAGCGCTGTGGGTCATCCTCGCCAAGCTTGGCTGCCTGAGGAAATTCACTACCATCATCCGCCTCTTCCATGACGACATGGTTGGCACTGTACTTGCTGGGGGTGACATTTCTGCTCCCTTTGAGATTTCAAACAGTGTCAAACAGGGCTGTGTCCTTGCCCTGGTCCTGTTTAACCTGTTCTTCACATGTGTGCTGAACCATGCCCTCAGAGATCTCGACAGAGACATCTACATTAAGTACAGGTTAGACAGCTCTCTGTTTGACCTGCGCTGGCTGAAGGCTAAGACCCGAACAATGGTGAGACTTGTGACAGATGCATTGTTTGCCGACGACTGTGCACTGATGGCACACACAGAAGCGGACCTCCAGTTCATCGTCAGCAAGTTTGTGGAAGCCTCCCAACTCTTCGGCCTGACAATCAGCCTAGGAAAAACAGAAGTCCTCTTCCAACCATCCCCAGGCCCTGCTGTGCACCCTCCCCCCACCATCTCTATTGGAGGTACTGCACTGAAGAACGTTGAGAACTTCAAATACCTCGGGAGCATTATATCCAGCAACGGCTCCCTCGACAAGGAAATCTCTGCCAGGATCAGTAAAGCCAGTCAGGCTCTTGGTCACCTTCGATCTCATGTGATGAGTCACAAAAGCATCAGGCTCGAGACAAAAATCAAAGTGTACAAAGCTGTCGTGATCACAAGTCTCCTCTACGGCTGTGAGACCTGGACACTGTACAGGAAACAAATCAAACAGCTTGAATGTTTTCACATGAGATCCCTATGGTCGATCATGGCATCAAGTGGCAAGACCGAGTGACGAACCTCGAAGTCCTGGACACAGCAGACCTAGTTAGCATAGAAACTATGGTCTTGAAGGCTCAACTCCGCTGGACTGGTCACGTCATTCACATGGAGCCTTACAGACTGCCTCGCCACCTACTCTATGGAGAGCTGAGGTAGGGCCACAGACCCAGGGGCTGACCGAGAAAACGGTACAAAGACTGCATCAAAGACAGCCTGAAACATGTCGGCATCCCTGCAAAAGACCTTGAGGCTTGTGCACAAGACAGATCAGCATGGCGTAGTCAAATCCGGCAGGCCCAGGACAACTTTGAAAGCAGTCGCCGTGACTACATCACCCAAGCAAGAGAAAGAAGAAAGGCCTCAACATCCTCCCTTCCTGCAGCAGCCACGTTCCAATGCCCTTACTGCCCACGAGTGTGTGCCTCCAGAATTGGTCTCTTCAGCCACACCCGTGCCCACGAAAGGAGGCCCACTGCACATTGACATTGTCGGATCGACAGTCTACCAAAGATATATATATATATATAAAACTTACATATACAGATTTCATCAATACATAAAGTGGTAAATATGCAATTGTGGATCTTCAGTTGCAGTATTTGTACATACAGGACACTTTTTCCATGGAATAAAAACATGCTCTATTCCCTTCTAGCGGGTTTCATTTATTTGGTTTGATAGCATGCAATATTGTTATCATATCACTTATGCTCCATGTATTACACCACTCTACCCAATGGAGAATGAGCATGCAATATTGTTACAGTATTGCCCATTGTCAAGATAACAGGACAACACACATCGGAGCGCAAATATCCAATGAGAAACTTTTCTGCTGTGCGTGCGCAATCATTTCTGTTTTTGTTGGGAAAGAGAAAGACAAGAACACCCAAAAGGCTACCAAAACTTCATTAGATATTCTTCACGCATATTTACAAGAGAAAAACATACCAACAGACATGGAAAAACTGGAAGAGAGACAAAAAGACATAAAACTTCTGCGCTAGTGAGCAACTGCGACAATTTGTAAACAACCATGGCAGCCAGGTTTGCTTCCTTAAATACGGAAGATTTTGAGAGAATTTTGGCTGCCAGGTCACTCTGTTGTGTGTAGTTGTTGATGTTGATTTTAAAAGTAACTAAGTAAATTACACAGGGAAATGAATACTTAAGTCTGAATGCAAGCGTACAGCATGGAAGAAGAGTCTGGAGACAGAAATCTTACTTTTTCGGTCGTTAGCCTGTGCTACTTGCTCTGGATAGCACTGGCTTGACCACTTTATTAGCATTCACTAACACTACTGATGAATGCTACACCGACTGGAAGGAGATTGCACTGCTGCGCTAACAGTACCGAGTCACGGGTAAGCTAGCGTTGGCCTTCGAGTATGCTGATATGAAGAGTATGTATGTATAATAATAATAATAATGGCTTTTTTCGTGGTATATCAGATATATTCCATTCTGCTAGTTGTCTTCGACTCATTCAATATCATGCTAGCCGAAAGGAATATATCTGATATACCACTCAAAGCCAGTCAATATTATTTAGATATCTTGCACCCAAGAACAACTCCTGAAAATTTCATGCATCGAGCTTAAATAGTTCAAAAATTATAGCTTATGGAAGTTCACAGTTTTTTCTATAGCACTCTTTTTTGCAATAAAATTTCAAGCAATGCCCCTATATCTCAAAAACTAACAAAGATGTAAGGTTGAAATTTTGCACACTGTTTACTGGGACTAATTAGATTAATATTTGAAAGTATGCAGCAAATCTGGAATGAGTCAGGCAGGAACATTTTCTGAAATCTGGTGATTTGTAGCAGATTTACCCAACAGACGATCAGTCACCTTTTTCAGTCCTCAGGTCCACCTCAACTGTAGGGTTTCCCCGAGAGTCCAAGATCTCCCTGGCAATGATGCTTACGATGGACATCCTATAGGAAAAGCAAACAAACAATAAATTAGACAGACACACAGTTTTTTAATCTAGCCAAGGAATAGGTAAGTTAATCAAGAAATGTTATTAAATCTTTACAGAAATTGTTTGCAATTACTTTATTTTATACAGAAGGCTAAGAAGTAGGTTGCATTAATTGCAAACCTATTCAGGCTTACCAGCCAAATTGAATAAAAGGGCAGTGAAAGACTAGCCAACTTTAAAGACATGACAAACCACAATCTCCTTAACACCTACAGCGATCCACACAGAACACATGACTTGGGCAACTGCAGCACCTTAATTCATCTGCCGGGACTGACAGTTGGCAGTTCCACAGCAGGGTACCCAGCTGGAAGGAGGTCCAGGAAATAATCTGGCTCTGCACCAGGACCAAGAAGCAAACCCTACAAGTTGTCCAAGAGGTGCCCACAACTAAGAGCTCTCTGGAGGACAGTAAATGTCACTGAACGTTGGAGATGCATAGAGGGTGCTTGAATCCCAAAGGAGGAGAATCAAAAAGGCCATTGACCAGAGAATGGGATAATCACTACATGCACCATTTCAGTGCCCTTTTCACATTGCCCACACCTATGCTAGTCAAATCAGCAGCAGTGTTAAAAGTGCTGAGTATAGAGGATCCATTATCAAATATGGCATTCAGGAACCGCCACTTCAGAGCCTTCATGGATGACTTGACAACTAATGTATATTGTTCCTACTCATCAGGTGACATTGGGCATACCTAACAACCTGTGTTTTCTCTCTCTCTTTTTCTCCCCCCCACCCCTCCCTCTGTCTGTCCCTCTGAGGTACATTTCAATCCTGAGATTGAGATGCTGACCTCTTCTGCTCCTTGGACCTGCCTGATCCATCCTGGTGCCCTATGTCTGGCTGGAGTCTCATCACATTGCTCCTGTGGAGGACGGCCCCATATGGACAATTGAAAATCACACTTGGCAGATGCTCTGGACACTTACGGTAATGCTTTTATTGCTGAGGACTACAGTTGATTTGCTAACTTTAGGACTGCAGTTGCCATGAATAGTTTTGCACTCAAGTTTCCATCAATGAAGAGTTTATAACATCAACGAAACAGACAAGTTAAAACTGTTAAAAATGTTATAATCACGTCTGTTATCACCCAAATGAGGATGGGTTCCCTTTTGAGTCTGGCTCCTCTTGAGGTTTCTTCCTCATGTCGTCTGAGGGAGATTTTCCTTGCCACTGTCGCCATAGGCTTGCTCATTGGGGATAGATTAGGGATAAAATTAGCTCATGTATAAACTCATTAAAATTTTGTAAAGCTGCTTTGTGACAATATCTATTGTTAAAAGCACTATAAACATAAACTTGACAACTACATCAGTGCCAGGGGACAAATGTGCTTCCAGCCTGCTACATCAAGGTCTCTGGTAATGAAAAAAAGGGGAGTTGGTCGACAAGCTGTGCTTCTCTATGGGTGGAACTTCAATTCCCACCTCTAGGAAACCAGTTAAGAACTTGGGAAAGACTTACAACTGCTCCATGACAGATACTGCATCTATCCAACACTCCAGCCAGAAGGTGAAGTGTACCAAGGAAATTCAAAGCATAGAATCTTACTACTATAAAGGCCTACTTTTTACATTCAAGAGGTTCGAGAAAAAGATAAGCCACTATCTCTAGAGTTTGATACAGCACCCTTGTAGCTTTAGCAACATTGGTCGTTATGGGCATAACAACAAACTGTCACTCCTGTCAAACAGATTCATGACTACCATTGCAAAAAGATGCTGCAGTACAGGAAGTCCAATGAATTGAAGAATTCACTGTGACATTGGAGTGAAGACCAACAGAAAGTGGAGAGCAATGGGCACAGTTGAGCTGGCAGACTCATGGATGAAGCACAAAGTGCAGGTTTGATCAGTTGCATCTGCCTGAGTACCATTTCAGCTCCTCATTACAATAAAGCAAAATACAAGAGGAGCAAGCTCATCCAGGAGGAGGTGCAAGCAGGGCTGGAGGAAGACTAAGCTGCAGGATAGCAAGGATGAGATGGAAGCATGTGTTTGATAAGATCACCTGCTCTGAGCTCTGGTCAGTTAATACATGTATGCTGGAACACATTCAGTTGCTACCTGAAGGCTCTGAGAGAGGGACGATATGACTGGCATCACAACCAGGTGGTAGCTGAAACCATCTCAAACAGCATTAGCCATAGCAAACACCTCCATCCAGCAAGACAGACCATTGTTTTCAGACCAAGGGGAAGAGCAAATCCTCAGTGAGAGTCAGCAGCTGGTAACAACAAAGGACTGGCAAGTGGAACTGGGCAAACAACTCAAGTTACAAGAAGACTTTGTGATGATCAGCCTTAGACCAGATAACATTCTGGTGTCTGGAAGATCTAGGTGGTCATGCTAGAGCTGAGTGTCCCATGGGAAGAAACTATAGAGTAGGCCAAGAAGCAGAAGAGCAAAAATGATCTTGACTTTGGTCCAGGATGCCACAGGTAGGGTTCATGTGCTCAGTGCATGCCTGTTGATGTGGGTTATAGAGCAGATGTATTCAAATGCCCCCCCCATGAGGTCCACTTCCCAATTTTTTGAAGAACTTGCTCCTGTGCCGGTTGGAAGAGGGCAAAACAAACACCAACATTTTAATCACTGTCCATTTATTACCCATTTCCATTTACCTTGACAAAAAGTGAGAGCACTGAATCAATACCTCTTTCGAGCACCACAAAGACAGAACAAAATTGCTCACTTGAGATTGGGGAAAGGTTGGGGTTCCAGAGAGTATCAATTAATACTGAAAAATTCTAAACACTTGTGCAAATGTTATGTAGCTCATTTGCCATTTTTGTTATGAAAAAAAGACTGTGGCAAACTGTGGACTGCAACACTACTTGAACATAAGTCTGATTCTGATCAGCCTGGCTAGGTTACCTTGGAGAGGGTGTCTGACGAAAGACTGAAAATATTTGAAAGACCTGAAACACCTGATGAGCCCAGGTTCCATCACTGACCATGTGTCCAAGTGCATCAGAAAACGTACAGTGGCATCCAAAAATCCAAGCGCAAAGTTGACATGGTCAATCTCACACATTTGCTTACATTTAAATAATAATCTAGAAATAGTGCTGAATCTTAAATTTTTAAGATATTGCATTAGATGTGATTTACTTCCTGTTTTCCCGAGTTGTTTGTTTGCAAAGAGTCTTTCTTCTGCGACTGCTGGCATTAATCACAAATCTTTTTAGCTTCTCTACAAATAATTTTCCAGTATCTTTCATTTTTGATTGTACTTTCACTTTCCCTTTTTCCACATTTTAAATTTTTCAGAAGAACGCCAAGACTGGAAGAAGTTTTTTTCCTCCTGTGCAATGACTGCAAGTGGAAGCCATCCACAACAGATCTGCTTTAATATCAACAGAACTTCGATTAAGGTACATGAATCCTTTCATCATGGTACACCTTCAGCTTGTTCAGTGTGCTGAGTGCAAGCTGTTTAGTCATTCTTCCTCTGTCACTAGTGATAGCTTCATTTGTGATGAGTGCAGATTAGTTAGTTCTCTGACGGAGAAGACTGCAGCTTTAGAGGTTCACATCCAGGCTCTAGAGAGGGTTAGTGAGAATGAGAACAGTATAGTTTCTGCAGGAGAAAGTCTGGATGCCCCAGGTGAAGTTAGCAATCCCCCAACTCCGGATTAGGTACCTCACAGTGGGGCGAATCGGTGACGACTCAGCGGCATAAATATAGAGGCAAAGTTACCGCTGAGGCTCGCCCATGGGAGCACCACTCCTCTCCTCTCTGCTTTGCATGTTGAACAGGTTTGCTCTCCTCAGGTGACGCACCCACTGAGAAACCTGAAAGAGCTCTGGTTATAGGAGGCTATCATACAGCACATGAAATTAGCTAAGCCTTAGGGGCACCAGCAGCTTTAGTCAGGTGTATACCAGGAGCCAGGGCACTGGACATAGCAGGTGATCTTAGGGTCCTTGGCAAGCACAGGTTCTCAAAGATAGTTATCCACGTAGGAGCTAATGATGTACAGCTTCATCAGTCCGAGGTAACTAAGAGTAACTTTGTAGAGGTGTTTAAATTAGCGAAGGCGATGTCCAATGCTGTAGTATGCTCTGGCTCCATCCCAATGCAGTGTGGTGATGTAGTTTACAGCAGGTTATGGTCGCGGAACTGCTGGCTGTCCAGGTGGTGCTCTAAAAACAGTGTGGGCTTTATAGATAATTGGACTAATTTTGAGGGCACTGGTGGCCTGTTAGGGCAGGATGGGATCCATCCCACTCAGTAAGGTGCTGTTCTCATTTATTGCAGCATAGCTCAGGAGTCATCACTCAGGTTCCACTACATCGAGACTGTGTCTGTTCCCCGAGCTCAACAAAAAAGTAGAAATACTCAAGAGTTTGTTCCAGTAACCTAATCAATATAAAATTGGATCATACTGACTGTACAGTCACTGCCAGCACCTTTGATCTAAAGGTAGGACGATTAAATATTAGATCTCTTACATCTAAAGTAATAATTGTTAATGAACTTATTACTGATCAGGAGTTTAAGGCACTGTCTTTAACAGAAACATGGATTAAGCCAAATGAATATATAGCATTAAACGAAGCTAGTCCTCCTGAATACAATTATATACACCAGCCTCGTCTAACTGGCAGAGGAGGCGGCGTTGTGGTTATTTATAATGATTATCGAGGTGGAACACAAAAACCTGGTTATAAATTCAATACGTTTGACGTTCTTTATACTAAGACCCCGTCCACACGTAGCCGGGTATCTGCTAAATCGAAGATATTTTTCTACGTTTTGGCCTGTCATCCACATGAAAACACATCAAAAACGAATATTTAAAAAAACTCCGGGCAAAGTGAAGATTTTTGAAAACTCCGTGTATGCCTTTTCATGTAGACAGAGATAACCGGAGTTTTGCGTTTTAGAACGTCACAATCTGCGCCAAAAAAATGACAACAAATCTGCCCTGACGTCAAACGTGCGACCTTTGTTTACTGCAGAAGCCAGATTAAGCATGGACTTAAGCTAGCCGCACACCACGGCGATCCACGCGGTACCGAACCGACCCATTTCAGAGCCGACTCCCGACAGGGCACGCACATATCCCCCGACTGTTGACGAGTGCAGTCGCGATTGAAGCGACACGTGACAACTTAATAGCTTTGTGATTGGCTATTGGATATAGTTACTGTTAAATCCAACACTTGAAGATGCTACAGGCTGAATTACAAATGACACAACATGGAATATGTAGCGCACTATCTAGGCTGCATGAGCTAGTATTTCCAACCTTAAATAGTGCACTTATATAGGGGAGTTAAAGCGATTTGGAATTCAGCCACACAACTTGAGCAGAGTGGCTTTCCAGCCCACTGTGTCTATGGATAAAGCTTCAGTCTATGGAATTACAGTATATACCTGCATTACGTGCTACCAACACGTATTTCTTGCGCTAGAAATTGTGTTTAATGATGTCACGTGTTATATGCGAAAGATATGATTGGCTATTGCTAGCGACTCTCGCCGATCAGTCTGGCTCCCGATTAGTTTTTCGAATCGGCTGTGAGATGAGTCGGTACCATCGAAAACTAGTCTTTACGCCTGACTCGCGACTTCAGTTGGCTCGGTACGCTGAGAATCGGCGTAGTGTGCGGCTAGCTAAAGAGTAATGGATCGGAGTAGTGCCTTGAAAGCGTTAATTATTGTGCAGGTGCTATTTACATGTTTAATTTTAGAAGCCCAACTACTGCTCCAAGAGCACAGGCGATGTGATTAGGGGGTAGGATTTGGGGAAATAATGCCATCTACAGGTTTGGAATGCTTATGAATGTGATTGAAAACGCAGATGTTCGGTTATGTGTGGAAGGGATTTTTTTCGAAGACGAGGTAGTGTGGATAAAACATTTTTATAAACGGAGGGGGGGGGGGGGGGGGGGGGGGAATGTTCGGTTTTAAAAATACCCGGCTACGTGTGTACATGGCATAATATACAGTGGTGCTTGAAAGTTTGTGAACCCTTTAGAATTTTCTATATTTCTGCATAAATATGACCTAAAACATCAGATTTTCACACAAGTCCTAAAAGTAGATAAAGAGAACCCAGTTAAACAAATGAGACAAAAATATTATACTTGGTCATTTATTTATTGAGGAAAATGATCCAATATTACATATCTGTGAGTGGCAAAAGTATGTGAACCTTTGCTTTCAGTATCTGGTGTGACCCCCTTGTGCAGCAATAACTGCAACTAAACGTTTGCGGTAACTGTTGATCAGTCCTGCACACCGGCTTGGAGGAATTTTAGCCCGTTCCTCCGTACAGAATAGCTTCAACTCTGGGATGTTGGTGGGTTTCCTCACATGAACTGCTCGCTTCAGGTCCTTCCACAACATTTCCATTGGATTAAGGTCAGGACTTTGACTTGGCCATTCCAAAACATTAACTTTATTCTACTTTAACACTCTGAGGTCCTGGGCCTGTCAGACACACTGTGGCAGTCTGATAAACCTTGACATTTTTAAGTATTTCATCTAACTAAAAACATCCATGCAAAAGTGACACACAAGTTATATTCTGGACACCCTCAGCAATAATACATTAATATGAGAGTAAAGTGAATGTAATGAAATTTGTTTTTATTTAAATTAAGTGCAAACACAACCTTACAAAAAACTATTTTCAGTCTTCAAACCTTGTAAAAAAACACTATAAATATATCTGTACAAGACTTTTGAAGTCTGAACCTTGTAGACATAGGTGTGGGCTACATAAAAGTAAGAACAGCATTCAGAAATGTTATGTAGTTTCAATACTAATTGTAGAAACTTCAGACTACCTATGTTTTCTCCAAAGTCAGTTGCCCTTTCAAATGAATATTGATGAGGTAGGTGTACAGTGGTGCTTGAAAGTTTGTGAACCCTTTAGAATTTTCTATATTTCTGCATAAATATGACCTAAAACGTCATCAGATTTTCACACAAGTCCTATAAGTAGATGAAGAGAACCCAGTTAAACACTGCTGAAAACATATCTCTCTCCCTTCTCTAACGGATATTTATAACTCCCGCCTCACCCACAAAGCCATCAGGATTGCAGGTGACCCCACCCACCCATCTCACAGCCTCTTCAGTCTGCTGCCGTCGGGGAGGAGACTGCGGAGTCTCCGGGCCAAAACCAGCAGGCTCAAGGACAGTTTCTTTCACCAGGCAGTCAGGAGGCTCAACTCCCTCCCCCCCTCTGCCCCTCCTCCCCCCTCTGCCCCTCCTCCCCCCTCTGCCCCCTGCCACAGTTTCTGCTCGCACCCCCCCCCCCCCCCCCCCCCCCCTTCAGCATC